>NC_057361.1:22699907-23002937 GCF_016509475.1 Prionailurus bengalensis | reverse complement strand
CTCCCACCCTTGGTTCCCTGTAACCTTTTTTCAACACAGCAGCCAGAAGTATGTTGTGTGTGTTTTGTCTTGTTTTCCCCAGTAAGAGGTACCTTTTAAAGCTGAAATTAGGGGCGCCTGGGTGGCGCAGTCGGTTAAGCGTCCGACTTCAGCCAGGTCACGATCTCGCGGTCCGCGAGTTCGAGCCCCGCATCAGGCTCTGGGCTGATGGCCCAGAGCCTGGAGCCTGTTTCCGATTCTGTGTCTCCCCCTCTCTCTGCCCCTCCCCCGTTCATGCTCTGTCTCTCTCTATCCCAAAAATAAATAAACGTTGAAAAAAAAATTAAAAAAAAAAAAAGCTGAAATTAAGTTTGTTCATAATCTCTGCTAGCTATCTTCTCACTCAGAGAAAAAGTCAAAGACCTTACAGGGCTCTGTACCATCTTTGCTTCCTTTATGTCTGTGACCTCATTTTCTGAAACTACTTACCTTACTTTGCTCCAGACACACTGGTTTCTTGCCCCTTCTTAGAACATGTCAAACATGTTTTCATCTCAGATGCTGTTCCTTTGTCTGTGTATTCCTAGTTATCCACAGGGTTACTGTCTCAACAGTTATTTATTTATTTTTTTTGATTTTATTTTTTTAAGTTTGTTTTTGAGAGAGCACTAGTGGGGGAGGGGCAGAGAGAGAGGGAAAGGACCCAAAGGGGGCTCTGTGCTAATAGAAGTGAGCGTGACGCAGGCTCGAACTCACCAAACGAACCTTGAGATCATGACCTGAGCCAAAGTTGGATGTGCCACGCACTGAGCCACTCAGGTGCCCCTCATCAGTTATTTCTTGAAAGATCACCCTCGGGGCGCCTGGGTACCTCAGTCAGTTAAGCGTCTGACTTCAGCTCAGGTCATGATCTCACACCTCGTGGGTTCGAGCCCCGTGTCGGGCTGTGTGCTGACCGCTCAGAGCCTGGAGCCTGTTTCAGATTCTGTGTCTCCCTCTCTGTCTGCCCCTCCCCTATTCACACTGGCTCTGTCTCAAGAATAAATAAACATTTAAAAAATTTTTTAAAAATAAAGATCACCCTCTTAGTGATGCCTTCTGGTCCATCCTATCTAGCCTTGTATTGCCTACATGAAGTCTCTTCTCTGTTTTTCTCTGTAACACTCATCACTGTGTTATGTATTTATCCTGTTTATTTCTGTCTCTCCTGTGCAAAGATCTAAGACCATGCAGGTTGAGAACTGCACAGCTCCAAAAGAAACATTTTTTACTTCATATAGTTGTGTAATGTGCAATCTGCACATGTGTATAAGGTGGCCCTGCTCTTACAGTAGTAATTCAAGCCCTCTTAGGACATGCTTTTTTCTGCCCCATCATAGGAATAAGGTAAAGAGTAGTGGGAGATGAGGTCAGAGAAGTACTGAGACCTGATTGTAGATGGGCTTTGAAGACCATTGTAAGAACTTGGAATCTAGTTGGAGTGAGGATGGGAAACCACTGGCAAGTGATAATGAGATGAGTGACCTAATCCAACTGGCACTTTAAAAGGTTCACTCTGGGGCCACTGAGTGGCTTAGTCAGTAGAACATACTACTCTTCATCTCTGGGTTGTGAATCCAAGCCCCATGTTGGGCATAGGGCTTACTTAAAAGGGAAAAAATGGTTCACTTTGGCTGCTAAATTGAGAATAGACTGTATGTGGAGGAAGATGGCTAATGGACATCAATTAAGAGGCTATTATAATGAATCAGATCAGAGATGATGGTGGCTTAGCAAAAGGAGAGTTATGCTCAGGTCCTGGATATTTATTGGAAGTAAGGCCAGTAGGAATTGCTGACAGATTAGATGTGGATGTAGGAGAAAAAGTAGAGGCAAGGATGACCACTTACAGAGATGGAAGAAATACCCAGAAGAGCATACTTGTGTGGGTGCTGGGGAGGAGATCAGTAGTTTGGCTATGGATATATCACTTTTCAGATTTCTATTAGACATTTGCATATTTTTGGACATCGCCCATTGGGTTTTAAGAGGAGACCTGTAAACGAATGCTATAAACTTGTGATTTATCCATCTCCAGGTGGGTTTTTGTTTTGTTTTTATTATTAACTGTGGTGGGAAAAATGCATAACATAAAATTTACCATTTTAACCATTTTAAGAAGTACAGTTCAGTAATGTAAGTATTATAGATGGTGTTTAAGCCATGCCCATGGGTGAGATCAAGTATAGAAAGCAGGGAGGAAATGTCCCCAGATTGATCCCTGGGGTAATCTGATGTGAAAAATGATGAGGAAAAACCATCAGAGTATAGAAGGAAAAGCAAGTGAGAGAAAAGAGGGAACATTAAGAGTGTGGGGTGAGTAAAAAGCCAAGGGAAAAACAGTTTCAGGGTAGAGGTAGTGATTAACTGTGTCACGTGCTGCTGAATATTCAAAAACAGTTGAGTACTTAGATTTGGCCATTTTTTTCTTTTTTTTTTTTTTAATTTCATTTTAATTTACTTTATCCATTGAGTCATGCATTCATTCAGCATGTTTTTTTTTAATTTATGTTAAGTTAGTTAACATATAGTGTAATAATGATTTCAGGAATAGAATTTAGTGATTCATCACTTACATATAACACCCAGTGCTCATCCCGACAAGTGTCCTTCTTACTGTCCCTTACCCATTTAGCTCATCTCCCCCCCACCTAGTTCCCCTCCAGCAACACTCAGTTTGTTCTCAGTATTTAAGAGTCTTTTATGCTTTGTCTCTCTCCCTGTTTTTATATTATTTTTGCTTCCCTACCCTATGTTCATTTGTTTTGTATCTTAAATTGCTCATGAGTGAAGCCATATATTTGTCTTTCTCTGACTGATTTATTTCACTTAGCATAATACACTCTAGTTCCATCCACATTGTTGCAAATGGCAAGATTTCATTCTTTTTTTTTATTTTTTTTCAACGTTTATTTATTTTTGGGATAGAGAGAGACAGAGCATGAACGGGGGAGGGGCAGAGAGAGAGGGAGACACAGAATCGGAAACAGGCTCCAGGCTCCGAGCCATCAGCCCCCAGAGCCTGACGCGGGGCTCGAACTCACGGACCGCGAGATCGTGACCTGGCTGAAGTCGGACGCTTAACCGACTGTGCCACCCAGGCGCCCCAAGATTTCATTCTTTTTGATCGCTGAGTAATATTCCATTGTATATATGTACCACCTTTTCTTTATCCATTCATCAGTTGATGGACATTTGGGCTCTTTCCAAACTTTCACCATTGTTGATATCACTGCTATAAACATTGGGGTGTATGTGCCCCTTTAAAACAGCACTCCTGTATCCTTTCTATAAATACCTAGTAGTACAATTGTTGGGTTGTAAGGCAGTTTTATTTTTACTTTTTGAGGAACCTCCATACTGTTTTCCAGAGTGGCTGCACCAGTTTTCATTACCACCAGCAGTGCAAAAAGGTTCCTCTTTCTCTGCCTCCTCACCAACATCTGTTGTTTCCTGAGTTGTTCATGTTAGCCATTCTGACGGGTGTAAGGTGGTATCTCATTGTCATTTTGATTTGTATTTCCCTGATGGTGAGTGATGTTGGGCATCTTTTCATGTGTCTGTTATCCATCTGGATGTCTTCTTTGGAAAAGTGTCTATTCATGTCTTTTGCCCATTTCTTCACTGTTTTTATATTATTTTTATTTCCCTTCCCTTATGTTCATCTGTTTTGTCTCTGAAAGTCCTCATATGAGTGAAGTCATGTGATTTTTGTCTTTCTCTGACTAATTTCACTTAGCATGATATCCTCCAGTTCCATCCATGTAGTTGCAAATGGCAAGATTTCATTCTTTTTCATTGCCGAGTAATACTCCGTTGTATATATATACCACTTCTTCTTTATCCATTCATCCATCGATGGACATTTGGGCTCTTTCCATACTTTGGCTATTGTGGATAGTGCTGCTATAAACATGGGGGTGCATGTGTCCCTTCGAAACAGCACACCTGTATCCCTTGGATAAATGCCTAGTAGTGCAATCACTGGGTCATAGTGTAGTTCTATTTTTAGTTCTTTGAGGAACCTCCACACTGTTTTCCCAAGGGGCTGCACCAGCTTGCATTCCCACCAACAATGCAAAAGAGATCCTCTTTCTCCACATCCTCACCAACATTGGTTGTTGCCTGAGTTATTCATGTTAGCCATTCTGACAGGTGTAAGGTGGTATCTCATTGTGGTTTTGATTTGTATTTCCCTGATGATGAGTGGTGTTGAGCATTTTTTCATGTGTCAGTTGGCCATCTGGATGTCTTCTTTGGAGAAGTGTCTAGTCATGTCCTTTCTCCATTTTTTCACTGGATTATTTGTTTTTTGGGTGTTGAGTTTGATAAGTTCCTTATAGATTTTGGATACTAACCCTTTATCTGGTATGTCATTTGCAATTATCTTCTCCCATTCTGTTGGTTGCCTTTTAGTTTTGGTGATTGTTTCCTTCACTGTGCAGAAGCTTTTTATCTTGATGAAGTCCCAGTAGTTCATTTTTGCTTTTGTTTCCCTTGCCTCCAGAGACATATCAAGTAAGAAGTTGCTGTGGTCAAGGTCATAGAGGCTGTTGCCTGTTTTCTCCTCTAGGATTTTGATGGCTTCCTGTCTTATATTGAGGTCTTTCATCCATTTTGAGTTTATTTTTGTGTATGGTGTAAGATGTGGTCCAGGTTCATTCTTCTGCATGTCACCGTCTAGTTTCCTAACACCATTTGCTGAAGAGACTGTCTTTTTTTCATTGGATATTCTATTCTGCTCTGTCAAAGATTAGTTGGCCATATGCTTGTAAGTCCTTTTGTGGATTTTCTATTCTGTTACTTTGATCTATGTGTCCCCTTTGTGCCATTACCATACTGTCTTGATGATTACAGCTTTGTAATACAACTTGAAGTCTGGAATTGTGATGCCCCCCGCTTTTGGTTTTCTTTTTCAGGATTGCTTTAGCAATCCTGGGGTATTTTCTGGTCCCATACAAATTTTAGGATTGTTTGTTCTAGTTCTGTGAAGAACGCTGATGCTATTGTGATAGGGATTGCATTGAATATGTAGATTGCTCTGGGTAGTATTGACATTTTAACAATATTTATTCTTCCAATCCGTGAGCATGGAATGTTTTTCCACTTCTTTGTGTTTTCTTAAATTTCTTTCATAAGTTTTCTGTAGTTTTCTATGTAAACATTTTTTACCTCTTTGGTTAGGTTTATTCCTAGTTATTTTATCGTTTTTGGTGCAATTGTAAATGGGATCAATTCCTTGATTTCTCTTCCTGCTGTTTCATTGTTGGTGTATAGAAATGCAATGGATTTCTGTACCTTGATTTTATATCCTGTGACTTTGCCGAATCCATGGATCAGTTCTAGCAGTTTTTTGGTGGAGTCCTTTGGGTTTTCCATGTAAAGTATCATGTCATCTGCGAAAAGTGAAAGTTTGACTTCCTCCTTGCTGATTTGGATGCCTTTTATTTCTTGTTTTGTCTGATTGCTGAGGCCAGGACTTCCAACACTATGTTGAATAACAGTGGTGAGAGTGGACATCCTTGTCCTGTTCCTGATCTTAGGGGGAAGGCTCTCATTTTTTTTCCCATTGAGGATGTTATTAGTTGTGAGTCTCTCATATATGGCTTTTATGATCTTGATGTATGATCCTTTTGTCCCTACTTTCTTGAGGGTTTTTTTTATAGAAAGGGTGCTGTATTTTTCAAATGTTTTCTCTGTATCTATTGAGAAGATCATGTGGTTCTTATCCTTTTATTAATGTGATGTATCACATTGATTTGCGGATATTGAGCCAGTCCTGTATCCCAGGAATAAATTCCACTTGATTGTGGTGAAAATTCTTTTAATGTATTGTTGAGTCTGTTTGGCTAGTATCTTGTTGAGAATTTTTGCATCCATGTTCATCAGAGAACATGTAGTTCTCCTTTTTAGTAGGGTCTTTGTCTGTTTTTGGAATCAAGGTAATGCTGGCTTCGTAGAAAAAGTCTGGAAATTTTCCTTCCATTTCTGTTTTTTGAAACAGCTTCAGATGAATAGGTGTTAACTCTTTTTTAAATGCTGGGTAGAATTCTCCTGGAAAGCCATCCAGCCCCGGACTCTTGTTTGTTGGGAGATTTTTGATTACTTATTCAATTTCTTTACTGGTTATAGGTCAGCTCAAATTTTCTATTATTTCCTGTTTCAGGTTTGGTAGTTTCTATATTTCTAGGAATTTTTCCATTTCTTCCAGATTGTCCAATTTATTGGCATATAATTGCTCATAATATTCTTGTACTATTGTTTGTATTTCTGCAGTGTTGGTTGTGATCTCTCCTCTTTCATTCATGATTTCATTTATTTGGATCCTTTCCTTTTTCTTTTTGATCTGGCTAGAGGTTTATCAATTTTGTTAATTCTTTCAAAGAATCAGCTCCTGGTTTCATTGATCTGTTCTAATTTTTTTTTTTCAATAGCATTGATTTCTGCTCTTATCTTTATTATTTCCCATCTTCTGGTTTTTGGCTTTCTTTGCTGTTCTTTTTCAGCTCTTTAAGGTGTAAAGTTAGGTTGTGTATTTGAGGTATTTCTCCCTTCTTTAGGAATGCCTGGATTGCTGTATACTTCCCTCTTATGACTGCCTTTTGCTGCATCCCAGAGGTTTGAGGCTGTCATGTTTTAATTTTCATTGGCTTCCATGTACTTTTTAATTTCCTCTTTAATTTCTTGGTTAACCTATTCATTCTTTAGTAGAATGTTCTTTAATCTCCAAGTATTCATGGTCTTTTCAAATCTTTTCTTGTGGCTGATTTCGAGTTTCATAGTGTTGTGATCTGAAAATATGCACGGTATGATCTCGATCTTTTTCTACTTGTTGAGGGCTGATTTGTGTCCCAGTATGTGATCTACTCTGAAGGGCCATTTGATTTAGTAGTATGGAGCTCATTAGTGACAGTGCTGTGTTAACATTAATATTTTGTCCCCAGTTCTCCACCTCTGTCTCTATCCATGTCATTTGCCTTGTGACTCTTCAGTTCTTCCCACAAAGGCAAAGTGTACTGGTTTCCCTGACCTTGGACTCAGCATTGTTTTGACTGATAGAACACACCAGGGAGTTGTAGTGTGGTAGTTCTTTAAGAGATATGCATATTTCCCTTTGTCTTGCCCTTCTGTATCACTACGGAACAGGGTATGGTCTGATTAGCCTGTTGGTCCAAGGGGGATGAGACACCCTTGAAGCAGAGCCACACCTAATCTGCAGCTTAGAGCTGCCCAGCCTCACATGTCTCTATCAACAAACTTCTAGAAACACTACTTTTGATGGATGGATGCCGGAGACATTAACGTGCTTGTTACATAAATTACTGATGTGGTGACCTTGACAAGAGCTGTGTTGTTGGGATGATGGATAGAGCCCCTGTACATCCAAAGGAGGATGGGAAGAAAATAATTGGATATAGCATAGCAACTCTTCTGTGCTGTTTTTATAATTTTCCCGTGAATGGGGTGTAAGAAATGGGAAAGTACCTGAAGAGAGATGTCAAATAAAAACTGATTTTCTTTTGGGATGAGAGACATGACAGCCTGTGTGAATGTTCATGAGAATGGTCCAGAAGAAGGGACAGGGGGTGGCGAGAAATGACGATGCAAGAAAGAACCATTCCCGTCATTCTGGAGAATGCTACGTATACAAGTGAAGATTTGGACCCAGACAAGTTTCAAATTCAGGTTGTCCTGTTGTGAAAATCCACACATTTTCTATTAAAATATACTGTCAAGCTTTTCTCTCTCTGTCTTACTCTCTCTCAAGGCAGTAAATGTGGAATGAATGTGGGAAGATATGTAGTAAAGCCAATTTACTGGAATGATAATTTAAAGTCCAGAGACCTTCCTAGGATGTGCCTTTAATTAGATGCATGATCTCAGGCAGGTCCTCTAATTATTTGGATCACTTCATTTCCTCACCTTATTAAAAAAATGAATAGAGAAATGAGCTCTAAATTTCCTCATCTAGCTCTAAAATAGTATTATTTCAAGACCCGACAATTATGCTTGAAATTGCCCCCTGAGAGCTGTTGCCATCATTATGTAAGTGCACAGCTCACTGGCATTCTCCTATATAACAGATCTCCAAATGCCTCTTTCACAGTAACATCCCAAACTCACCTAAAGTCAGATATTTTAGAATATCTGACATCTGCTTAGTCTCCCAAGGCTGGCAGAATGGATTGAATAATAGTTATTTTAGGATGTAATTGCTGCACTGTTAAAAAATAAACCCCTCTGCAACTAAATAATGTCACATTTCTGAGCCACTTATGTAACCAAAATGACTTATCCAAATAAAAGAGCCTGATTTGGGGAAACATTTAAAAAGTCATTGCAAATGATTTTCATTACTAGCCTGCTGTGCTATAAGAGTGTGATTCTCCATAGTTTAGATGGTAGCTATGCAGAACAATGGCAGTTTCCTAATATTACATGCTAAGAAATCTTAGCCTAGTAGCAATAGAGAAAATCAAAGTATGGAGTATAGGAAAGGGAATGTGGAAGTAACTTAAACGCCCTAAATGCCTTGGGGCAGATAGAAGATAGTGGTAAACTATTGTGGAAGGAAATTAGAATACTGATGGCAGTAGAGAAAACAAACGAAGAAGTGTCTAGTAAACTTAACTTTAGATATTCAATGTTAGGCTGACCAGCTTTTGTAGTTTTGAAGAATAACTCCTGAGCCCAGGGTTAGGACTGTGGGTAAATAATGATAAGGTGAACAGAGAGATAAATATGGGAAGATAGATAGATGATAGATGATAAGTAAGTAGGTAGGTAGATAGATAGAGTTAGCATCTTCTGAGTATGAATAAATACATTATTTGGAATTTGTATAATTGTAAAGAACAGAAAGAAACTAAGGTTGGCATGGCATACTAACTAGAATCGGGTAATGCCACTGTACATTAAAATTCTCAGTAGTCCACAAATTAAGTCCATTTCACATCAAGTTTGACATGGAAATTGTGGGTGGGTGTGTTTATGTATATATTTCTATGTGCAATGCAGATTGTTAAGTACATTTCAAATACAATAAGTAAGTTGAATTGAAATAGAAGGGGGGTAGAAACTAAGTTCTGAAATTTCAAGTCACACTATGATTTTTACAAATTGTAGGGGTGCCTGGGTGGCTCAGTCTCTTAAGCATCTGACGTTTGGTTTCATATCAGGTCATGACCTCAAGGTTCACGAGTTTGAGCCCCACATTGGGTTTTGCACTGACAGTACAGGGACTGCTTGGGATTCTCTCTTTCTCCTCTCTGCACTTCCCCTGCCCTCTCACTCCTTTCAAAATAAGTAAACAAGTAAACAAACAAACATTTTTTTTAAAGATTCTAAAATGACTGGTCAAAAGTGATATTTCAACTAACTAGTAATTTATTGTTTTATATAGGCAAATGACATGTTAAATGATGCATACTCTGAAATTTGGTCGGATTTCAAATGATGTCTAATGTTCCAGTACTTGTACATCAACAAACAGAATTAATACAACATCCTATATCGCTTTCATTGCATCCACCAAAGAAACACCATGAAGAATCTCACTGAGGTTCACATTGACCCAATGGTGAACTGTCAAATACATGACACTAGATAGCCCATTATTTCTTCCAGTTTCTCTATATAAAGGCTTCAAGAGAAAATAGCCCTAAATGACGGGGAAATAATTTGCCACTATTGTGGCCTGTATATCATTTGAGAAAAGCACAAGAACTCCATCAAATCTCATTGTTTTAATTGGATTTTCTGTCACCTTGCCACCTTTCTACTGGCATTGGCCCAGTAAATTCACATGCAACCTCAGTAAATTCAGTAAAAATAATCAGAAGATAAAAGTTAGATATTTTTCCTTAAAAACTAAAAGAAGGATTAATTTTTAAGTAAACCAGGTATTTGACACCAGGTTCGTTTGTCATATCATTTGACTTAGTCTCTGTTTTGCTACACTGACACATGACTGAATTCAACTTCATTTTTGGAAAGTCTTTGTTATTACATACATTCTTGCAGTCCCTGGGCTAAGTATTTGAGATATGTTGTCTCATTTAACATCTTGTTTTCCGATTCAAGCCAAAGATACGCTAACGAATGGGAGTTAGAGCCAGGATTCTAGTCTAGATTTACTTCCTTCAAAATGTTCTCTTTAAAGTTATCCTCTAGGGACAGGGTTGGGGGTGAGGATAAATAATTATAACTAGGCAAATGGATATGTAAATATAGGTTCACAGCTAGAGAAATTCATTGAGAGACTTGTTGTGTACTGTGGGTGGATACTTAATGTGTACTGACAATTTGTATAATTTTAAAGCATATCAAGAAATTTGTCATAGCACACTAATTTCAGTTTCATCATCTCTAAAAATTATAAACATAGTATATTTACTACAAGGGCATTTGATATTACTGTAGCCAGGGAAAAACAATAGTTATGCAGGTTTGAGTTCAAATTCAAGCTCTGCTATCTACTTACTGGCTATGTGACTATGGCAAGTTCCATAACTCATATGAGCTTCAGTTTCCTCATCTGTAAATGGGGATTTAAAATACATCGTTCTCGGGGTGCCTGAGAACTCAGTTGGTTGAGGGTTGACTTCGGTTCAGGTCATTATCTCATGGTTTATGAATTTAATCCCCGGATCCCGCTCACTGCTGTCAGCGTACAGCCCACCTCAGATCCTCTATCCCCATCTCTCCCTGCCCCTCCCCTGCTCATGCTCTCTCCTTCTCAAAAATAAATAAACATCAATCAATAAATAAAATATATTGTTCTCAAAATATTCTTGTGACACTGATATACTGCCCAATGTGGAAGATGAACTTAGACCAAATGCCTAGAATAGATAAAAATTCTAATAATTTAATATCTGAAAAGTTTTTTGAAATCATTTCTTAGATACAGGATAGTTCTAGACTTCACTGTGTTTTAATCAATTGGATTCAACTATTAAATGGACCAAGTATCACCTGAGTAATTACATCAACTGGTTGAATATATCAATAGCTTGATGACATTGCATTATTTCCAGTACTGCAATAAAAGATCATTTTAATTTACTTTTTTTTCACTTTCAGGAAAAATTAAAAAGAAAAAAAACACTTGAGTTTTATGACTGGGCCAAAAATGGAAATAGTCTATATTTATTACCCTTATCTATACACCATTACAGGTCCAGTGCCTAGAACACTGCCTGGCAAATCATTATTTTTAAAAAGTATGTTCATTAAAATGAGCTGGGTAAATAATAAAATTACAAAGTGATTACTGTACTTTAAAAGAAATATTTTAAATAGTTGTGTGTAAAATTCACTTCTCTGCTACGGAAGTTATGTATGAGTTATCCAGACAACCATAATAAACCTTTGGAGTTTATACACATTAGCATTCATTAATGACTTTGAAATTATGTGTGCAGTACTAGAGAGAAATAAAAATGAAGCATAGGATAAAAACATCATTTCCTTCTAGGACCTTTATGAAAATCTATGTAAATAAAGAACATATGTAAGTTAAAGGCACACAGAATCCTATGAATCAAAATTTAAAAGTTACTGTTTCTAATTTTGAGATGAATTACACTTTGATATTTTTGTTTCACTGTAAATGGAAAAGAGAATTTTGCAAGTTTGAAATTAAGTAATATGTTCTTGGGAATCTAGGCTGAATACCTTAGCAATTACTCCTCAAATGTAATATACACTCTCCCTGTCAGCTTGCAAATCATGAGCCTTAAATTACTACAATTAAATCATCAAGAGATGGTTTTTACCAACTGACCAAAGTAAGGAGCAGAAATATTTGCTCTAGCTGTGGTTATTATTGTTCTACTGTTTTATTCCTTCCCTACAAGATAGACTATGAGTAGAGACCAGCCAGTGTAGGAGAAAAAACACAGTTGATCATTTGCACTGTCATCAGTGGATAGTCTTTTTGGTATCCAAATAAATGCTCTCTGTGATATAGTTTGTTATAGACTTTCTTTATTAACATGGGAAGTTCAGATATGGGCCACGATACAGTTATATCATGTAACTACTATGTATATTTATTTCTTATGATACCACACATTCTATTTTCTCTCTTCAGGAGGAAGGTATTTTTCTTATGCTTTCCTCTTGCTTTTTTTGCTAACCAGAACAAGTGAGAGATTTGGTAAGCCCTGGCTATGGGTCGTAGACAATGTTATATTAACATTTTTCACACTAATGATGGTCTACAATTTATTTCTTTGTACATATGTAGAGCTAATTTAGTTATCAATTATAAGCTACCCTTTAATAATATCACTGTCTTATATATAAATTATTTGGAAATGTTAAAATTATTTTAAAAACAAATGACAATTTCAGCTACTTTAGGATGAAAACTACAAAATTATTTCATGATCATCTATGATTACTTTTTAATCAGTAATTTTAGCAAGCAAGAAACAAGTTGTAAAGGAAATATATAATTGATATATATATATACTCTTTATATTATATAAAGATACATAATTGTTATACACTATATAATTTATATATATATGAAATATCACAATCCTAGAACAACTTGCGTATAAACTATATATATATATATATGTATATATATATATATATACACACACATATACCTACATATATACATATTTATTTAACCTTACATAGGAAAAAAATCTTCCCCTCCTCAAATTTTTTTTTAATTTTAAAATATTTTTATTTAAAATTCAGATGTCTCCTTTTCTCTTTGCTCCTCCCCAGCTTGTGCTCTGCTTCTCTCTCTCTCAAAAATAAATAAACATTAAAAAAAAATGGGGCGCCTGGATGGCTCAGTTGGTTGAGCGTCTGACTTTGGCTCAGGTCATGATCCCAAGGCTCATGAGTTCAAGCCCCACATCAGGCTCTGTGCTAACAGCTCAGAGCTGTTTGGAACCTGCTTTGGATTCTGTGTCTCCCTCTCTCTCTGCTCCTCCCCAGCTTGTGCTCTGCTTCTCTCTCTCTAAAATAAATAAACATTAAAAATAAATAAATAAATAAAATTCAGATGCATATCCACTTTGAGTTTAACCTATAATATTTTTATTTTTACCTTCCCCATTTTATTATTGGTATATACATTTGGTATTCATAAAATGGTCAAAAATAGAACTATAAACCCATTCCTTATATCACAGTGCAGAATGCCAGTCCAATTATTGGATCTTGTAAATTGTATTTGAAAGAGAAATTACTGGTGATTTAAAAAACTAACGACTTCCCTATAGTTAATACAACAAGCATTAACATTTCTACCAATCCGAAGAGCCACACAATTGCTGTACATGACCATAAGATACTTTTACTTTTCTGAAGCACAAAAATCTCTTACATATTAGAATTACAGAAAATGTGATATAAAATACATGAAAAGAATGCTGTCTAATCACAGAGAGAGAGAAAAAATAGAGGTTATAACATAATAAATAAGCACCCATAGTAGTTACCTGGTTATGTATCATGTAGTAGTTAATGGCATTGCAGTTGAATGTCAGACCTATTATTTGAAAAAAACTAGCATGGTTTTCATGATTGCAAAAATAAGAGTGGCTTAAGAAATTCAATTTTATTATATACTAAAAGCTAAATTTGACTTCTGTTAAAGTCAATAAAGATTAAATATTTCCTTATAACCAAGGTGAAAGTCAAAGTAGCTTTGCATATACCACCATAATTACTTCATTATTCCATTTGTTATAAAGGGAATAATTGCTTAGTTTTGTTAAATTCCCTTTGTGAAAAATACACTGTGTTTTGTGGATAGAAAAGTTAAAAGAACACTTAACATTTGGGTTTTTCAGAATCTATTTTCCCCTCCAAAAGACATGAAGTCCAATGAGAATGTTGCAATATATATCCCCTCTTGCTATTTTTAGTGACTAATATTTGGTAGCGCAGCTTAGTGGTTGGGTTGTTTTGTTTTGTTTTTTTATGCTCCCTGCCCTTGACTTGAGAGAGGTAATGAGAAATTCTATGTGTAGAAGGTGCAGTGAATCCTAGAATGTAGTGGGCCAGTGACTCATGGGGGTTTGGAGGCTGGAGAGTTCAGCACTCCAGTGGAGGTGTGCAGAGGGGTGGCGAGAGCAGCTTTGGTGGTAAGCAGCAGTAGTATTTGGGGGGCATATTGTTGGCTATATCTTGCGTCCCTCGGTGCCTAGGTGTCTGTTCCCACCTGCTCCTGTAGTCTCCTGTAGTCTGTGAATGATCTGCTTCTTTTCCAATAAATTATTTTTCTACTTAAGATAACCAGAGTAGGTTTCTCTTGTTTGCAAACAAGAATACTCATTAGTATTCCTTCTTTCTCATGTATCTATTTCTTTTAATTATTAATTGATTATGTGAATATTCTACTGCCCTTTGATAAACTTTATCTTTAGCAAACTTACGACTTGGTAATGGTTAACCTGGGGATTATGACCCTATCCAAGCATCATTGAAGAAATGCCAAGAACCTCTGGGTCCTGGGAAATAAAATTCAGTGACCAAAAATTTAGTGTTCTTTTCACACTTAAATGGGAAAATAACCACTAATTTCAGGAGGAAAATTAGGGCATGAGTAGTGGAATTGTGGGAAAACAACAAAATTTTGACATTTACTGGTAAATAAAATTTACTACACATAAACTAAAAACATTTTAATCCTTAAGTATTCACTCAAAAGACACTGTGAGGTAACCAAGAAAACAAGAAACTACTTTCTAAGCCAAATGTGTAGGAAAGATTTTTGTGAGAAATGATCTATTTTAGAGCTTTAATTGAGTTATAATGGTATAGAGCTCCAACGGTCCAATTTATATTGGTCCCTACTAACCTATATTTTCCTGCAGTTGTCTGACACTGAATTGCAATTCACAATATCCAAATATTTTAGGCCAAGACCATGACTGACTGAATGAATGAATGAATACCTTAACAAGTACTATTTCACAGTATGAAAATAGTATTAGTACAGATAACCCAATCTAAATTGTTATTAACATTTTTAACTGGAATCCAATTTCATGATAAATGCACTCTATACTCCAAGGAGTTGTTAATAAAGTTTAATGGAAGTCTGTCCCATCCATAGCTGATTCCAGGCCTTGTTGCTTGGCAACTACCTGCCAGATTACATTTCCAAGCTGTAATGTAACTGATTCCCTGGAGAGCACTTCAAACAAATGGGAGTTTTCAGCCACTTAATTCAATGCCCTTTACACAGGGATTGCTTTAGGGACCATGAGATTTGAGATTTTAAATGCCCTGGGACCCCTGTTAACTCTACAGTTGCCATAGAATGCTGGTTGCACATAAGTGCCTGATAGTCCAAAAGCAATGCACACCGCCACAACTGAAAGCCGCCCTGGCAGGCACTTCATTCCTGAACAGACAGCCTGGAAGTGAATGAAATCAGAGAAGGAGTTCAATAAAAATATACAGATGGAAAGATAGTTAATTCAGGAGTATATAATGTCTGTGGGAATTAACGAAGGGTGTAAGAAGGTGTGATAGTCAGGGTCCCATTTATCTGAGAAGCCAAAATGAGTGAGATAAAGCCATTTGAGGTAAAGTTGCTGATGAGACAAAAATAAATTGGCTTTATCAATTGATTGTTTTTCTATTGAGTACTTTACTACCTTACTTTTTAGGTGGTCCCTTTAGAGAATTCATCTTAATTAGTAACCTTCTCAGTGTATGGCCCAATAAAACTGTGAATAGGTCACCAATAAAAAAAAATGTTCAGCCAAGGAGAAGGAAAGGCGGTCATAGTCATTTCTTCATTATTAGCATCAAACAAGAATGGAAGAAATAGATCAGAAGGCATATCAGACAAAGCATGGAAGCCCTAAAAGTTAGCCATTATCAAGTCAAGAATGTATAGAATGGGATTAAAAGGGCAAAAGGAAAGAAAAGTAGAAACCAAGAAAACAATATGGAAAATTTGGGAGAGAATTTCACTAACTCTGAGATTCCTCTGGACTTCTTCTTTATATGTATGAAGAAGTCCATTGCACTGACCTCAGCTTGACAATATAATTAAGAGTGCAGGGTGGGCCAGTCAGTGGAGTAGAACCCACCAGCTCTTTCTGAAGAATCTAAGACTATAATTCCTCTCTCTCTCTCTCTCTCTCTCTCTGTCTCTCTCTCTCTCTCTCTCTCTTTCTCTCTCTTTCTCTCTCCCTCCCTCTCTCCACGCACATGTGCACGTATGCACACACACACACACACACACACGTAATTAAACTCTGTATACTATTAAATAATTTTGTGTTACCATCTCTATTTCTAGTGCATGAGATACTTCATGGCAGAAAAAAAAAGATGTCTTATGCAGTGTATCTAGTGCCTAGCTGAGTGAATTGCAAAGTATGTGGCTTATTGGTGAATGGAAGATTGCACACAAGCTGCAATGTATTTACTCAAAATTGAGGTATCTCATGAGAAATCTAGAGATATCCCTAGACATTTGTCTCTAAGTTCCATATCCATCTTTCAGACCTTTTCAGTTGCCTATCCAATATTCACTTCTCCTCTTTTACTAACTATAATTATCTTTGGGGTAGAAATGTATGTATAGCAACAAGTACTTTTCTTGCAGAAACCTGGACAAATAAAACCATCAAGCCTAGAAAGCAGAGACTGTGTTTGCCCAGTTTATTTCTAATACATTTTCTCATGTGTCTAGTTAAAAATACCCCCCTCCTCCCAGGTTCTTTGCAGCTATGGTGGCCACGAGACCCAAGTTCTGGTCAATGAGGTATAAAGAGAAATCAAGTGTATTGGGCTTTCAAGAAATCTGTAATTTTTCTAATGAAGGGGGCAGATTTAACGTCTGTTAAACTTGTTTTTCCTTGTGCCCTTTTTCGTCTTCCTGCTTGAGTGAAGGCTTGATGTTTGACAGTAGAGCTGCCATCTTGCAACTATGACTTAAAGATAATCTTAAAAGCGTTGTAGGGAAGGAGGCTAGAAAAATGTTGTAGACATCACTTTTTTTTAAAATTTTTTTAATGTTTATTTATTTTTGACAGAGAGAGACAGAGGACAGGTGGGGGAAGGGCAGAGAGGGAGGGAGGCACAGAATCCCAACCAAGCTCCGGGCTCTGAGCTGTCAGCACAGAGCCCGAAGTGGTGGTCATACTCACAGACCACGAGATCATGGCCTGAGCTGAAGTCGGACGCTCAACCGACTGATCCACCCAGGCGCCCCTAGACATGACTTTTTTCTTAAACAGCCACATCACCCTGAAATCCATTTCTCTAGGCTTCTTGTTGCCTGAGAAAATAGGGCCCCTATTTGTTGGAGACATAGATAATTTCCTAAGAGGTAATTTCATGAACTTTACCTATAAGTTGTATCCATATGTATAGATAAAAAGATACATAGTACATTTATATTGGCTTTCCAAGTCACATTATTTAAGTATGTCAGTGGAAAAGACCACCGTGACTAATGTTTTATATATAACTGGACAGTGATACACTTTGAGAAAATGTTATTGAATGTCAAAATTGAGGTTTAAAAAAACAAGTCTGTGGACTGGGAGCCGTAACAACTGTAGGAATTTTGTTGTAGGGGACAAAACAACACAATGCCATATTTGTTCTAATTAAAATTAATCAATGTGAAAGGACAAGATCAATTTGTATTAAATCCTTTTATTTAACCCACATGAAAAAGAAAACAGTGATTAAGGACATGTTTAAATCTTGAATGTTAAACTTATGATTTGTGAACATCTAAAAGCCAGAGAGTAAATAACTATATTCAAGCTGGTTGCCCACAATTTCCAGAAATGTTTTCTAAAAAAGTGATTCCATCAAGGATTTGTTAAACATAACATAACATAAATATTGATTCTTGGGTCCAATAAATAGTAGAGGTGAGATGAAATGTCAAATGTCTAATGTAGGTAGATCTCATAAAAACACTGGCAACATGTGGCCATTTATCACCTTTTATTTTGTTTTGTGTGCGTGTTTATTTTTCATGAAATATGAGTGGCAGAGTGAAAAAAATATTAAAGGGCATTTTTGTTTGAGGAGATTAAGGGTTTGATCCCATGCTTTCGTGTAAAGTGCACGTTGCATGAATATATTTCAGAACCAGAAATATCATACACTTGGGACCATATAAGAAAGACAAGATTTAGGTAGGTGAGAGGGCGATAAATTTGATTCTTTCTACATCAGATTAGGAAAGTGTTCTCTTGGTGAATAGCCACAGGTATTGAATACTTTTTTACAGAAACCCAGACAAATAAAACCATCAGGCCTATAGAGCAGACTCCATGTTTGCCCAGTTTATTTCTGATACATTTTTCTCATTTATGAATAGTAAGAAATGGCAAAGCTTTCCAGATATTAATGAGAGATTATCTTTGTTCTGCCACCCTCCCTTTGTTCCCCACTTTCTCCACTGCATCATGCTTTAAAGTTAGGGGACTGCTAGAGTATTGTGAATTATAGGATTTTGTGTGTGTATTTCCAAATGAATCAAGCTCAAGTCCTTTCTAGGATTATGATATGTTGTTTGTTTCACTCTTCAGTTTAATTATCATTTAAACATTTTTAGATAACAGTATCCACCCTCAAATTTCCATCTCCTTATGATTATGCATTCCTTTCACATGAGTCCATGGCCTACATTTAGCTAGTCTAATGGTTATCAATGCCTCACATACCTATAAGGAGAATATTTAAGATAGTCTTGAATCCTTTAATGAAACCACCTCATTTATGATCTTTTGTTTTCTCACCCTATTTCTAATAACTCCCCATGAGAAAGCTATTTACTGAGAAAGCTGTGACAGAGCAACCTTTCTAGTCTGCAAGGACTCACGCTGACTTGATGTTTATGGGCAGAGACAAAGGCTATATGGATTTCCACAGTGATTTTTCCCCCATGCAGTAAATAAAGGAAGCCAGACAGTCTCTGCATTCCATTGAAAGTGATGAATGGTTAACTTTAAACTCTGTATGAGTTAAATGATCTCCGGCTTTAGTGACTTCCTGATTCCTCTCTGGAAAACTTTCTATGAGTACCAGTGTGTTCATTCATCCTGAAGGTACAACCGTGCAAGGCTTTTTTGCAATTAGAGGAGCTAATGAGACATCAAAAGTAGTTGTGACCTCATTGTCAGACCTTACTCTGTTTTTCATCTATCAATTTGGGCTCCCATTTTAAGTCTTAGAGGTAGGAACACTGAGGAAACAAACTCTGTAAAGTGTGGCCAAAAACAAATTGAAATGATGTGAGAGGCCAAGAAGTCACTGTCAAAAGATACTCTCAAGATGGGAACAGGTTTTAAATTGCAGAGAGGGATCATAACCTTCACAGTAAGGTGTGTAAACTAAACTCTACCTGAAGTATATTCAATTCCCTTATATTTGTTAATGATTTTATGAGTAGATAACGTTGGGGAGGAAGACCTTACTCTGCCATACTGTAAGGTCCTTCTAGCTGGACTAAGAATCAAATTGGCATGAGAAAGTTTAACAGGACAAAATCAAATTTTATAGGTATATGTACACTGAATCCATACAGACATGAAGTTCCAAAGACAATGAGACAACATGAAATTTATATGATCTTAGGAGAGGGGTCACCTCTGAGGACACAAAGGAGAGAAGGCCATTAGCAGGAAGGTAAAAGGGGATGTTTTGAGAAACAAAAGTCATTAATGCAGATAAGGTTCTTAGGTCAAGAGGAGTCTTGGTTAATAGTTCTCTTCCTGGTACAGACACTCCTTTCCCACATACATTTAGGCATTTGAAGACCTGGAATAGAGCTTTTTCTGCATCTGCTCAGTTCTGATTACTTTCAACTCAAGGTAATGTTGATGCCAAAGTAGTCTATCTTGGGGTAGACAGCCTACCCTTGGCCCCTACAATGGCAACTTTTTTCCCATTTTCCAGTTGACCAAAATAAAATACAGAGTAGTAATTTGACCTGCTGCTTAATATATAAAAATTATGGTGGTGATAACATCCTAGCTAATGGAACAATAAACTAACCAAAAATTTCCTAAATAATGACTATCTTTTTCATTACGGGTCACCTCTCCCCTTTAAATAAGAAAAGTGTTAGTAACAAACTAATGGACGTTTTTCCTACATTATAATTAGCAATGCATTATTAGCAAAAAATATTGTGGGAGAAATTTTATTAACTCTGTCTATATTTTTCTGGGTCTCACCACTCACTTCATTTTGGATATTAGTGTGAGTGCTCTGAATGCTTTCAGTGACCATTCTCCTTTTCATTTGCTGCAATAGAAATGTATGTAGGAGTTGACGTTTAATCAATTGGTGGTTTGTGGAGAGGAGAATACTGACCTTGTAACTTACACATTCTTTTTGTTAGTTATCTCCTGAGACAACTGTGGAACAGAAAGGGTGTAGGAGACATTTCCAAAGTTGAACCCCCAAGTGCCTAGATTCTTGGAGAAGGTGTCTGAAAATATGTAGCTAAAAGAAACTTTGTGATTATAATCTTGCATGTGAGAGCAAAGTATAGAGCTTCTCCTTCCCTATCAAAATGTATTACATTATCTTCAGTTTTCAATGCATAGTACATGCTGCTATAATTTTAAAAGTCACTGTCGTGTCTACACGTTAACATGTGACAGTCCTATCCATCTTCTTTTATTTGATAGATTTGACATTACACAATGATTTTAAGGGTTTATTTTTATATTTTTTATCTTCTTTGATGTGGTAGTTATTCTGTACACTGCTTACTGTTTTTATGCATATTGTATATGAGCTCATATAATCCTTGTCATCTGTTTATTTAATATAGTAGTGTTTATCTTTGGCTTATAAATTATTTCAAATTCCATTACCTAGAGTGATGGCAAGTTAAGTTAAAACCTTCAATGTGAAAGAAATGAAACATATATATCATATTGGTTCATATTCACTTTGAAAATGAAATATGCCATGTTGAGTTTCTGGGCTAGGAGAAAACCAGTTTCCATAAAGTTAATAGGAAGCAAGACAAAAGTTATAATAGTATAATAATAATACAATCCAGTAAAAATACAAAATATACAAAATATAAAAATTGTGATACATACTATGCATAGTTTTAAAATATACTGTTAATTGCCTTAATGGTGTAGAATCAGGAAATCTTTATTAAATCAGGAAATGTGAATAGAAAGCAAACTACCGATCTGCATTAGTCAAGATAAGAAGAGCAAATTTTTTAAAAAGTTGAATATATTAAATAACATAAGGTGGCTTTTCATAAAACATCCAATATTTATTGATCATCTCCTATGGACTGGGGACGGGAGCAGGGGAAAAAAAAAGAGAGAGAAAAACAAATGGAGCTCAGAGTCTGAAGAATATGTTCACATGCCTAACAACTCTCAGCCCGTCAGAAATATCATACGTTCATTCAGATTTATCAGCATGCATTTGTTTACTGTCTACTAATGTGTATAGCACTGTGAAAATCACTCAAGGAAAAGACACCAGTCAAATTAATCTGAAGGTTATTAAATACAGAGATGTATGGGGAGAGACAGCTTCTGCTGATGATAGCTAGCAATTCAGAAGTGAAGATAGGATCATTCTAAGTGAGTCTAACATAGATCAGATTGAAGAAGAAATCAAATGCTGAGTTAATGGTAGATAAACACTGAGATTTCTTTATCTACCCATTTGTTGAGTATTTGTTGACACCTCTGTACCAGGAACTCTTTATACGTAAAGAGAACAGCAGTCATAAAAAACACATGACCCTTCCCACCTGGAGCTGATAACTTAGCTAAACTGATCTGCCTAGACAGGATTTTTTTCAACTGTTTTTATGATAGCATGATTTTCTTTGAAAAATTAAAACCTGCAAATGATTTAAACTTTCTATGCATGTTTGGGGCAAATTCTGACTGCTATTTAAGTTTTCCCAACTTAGTGGAGTATGACCTCCACATTTTGAAACAATATGGAGAAAATGCACAGTAAAGTTCATAAATAGGAATAAAAGTTGTATGTAGACTTTGGGCTTCTAAATTAGCTGTGAGAAAGGAGATATGCAATTATAAGTGATTCCCTGGGACCTGCTTGCCTTAGGTGGCTAAAATAAGGGTTCATGAAAGACTATATCAGCCCTGAAAATCTGTAAAGCCTCTTATTGAGCTCAGTAATTGGCCATAGCAATCAGCCTGACACTTCAATGGTAACGGACCAGATTAGTTTATAAAATCACATTGAAAAGTGTTCAGGCCAGAGGCTTAAAGTATAAACAGCATGGCCATGCTGTTTTGGCACGTCTAAATATGTTTCTGAGATTTAAGGCTAATATTATGGCTAGAGAAAGAAGAAATACCTCTGGAAGAAGGGGAGAGTGGGCAAAAATGTAGACATTTGATTATCAGAAAGGAATGAGCTGTTACCTTGTTTATCTCCCTAACTGCACAGAAATTTTAACAGATGTCTATCAGTGGAATGAATGGATGGAAAGATGGTTCCACATTTGTCATGATTGTACTAGCTAATGGAGTAAGCTTATCCAGTCACAATGGCTGGTATATTCCTTCTTTGGTTGTAGATACATCTAGTATATTATATTGGGTCTCATAGTTTCTATTTGGTGGAATATCATTTTATGGACTCAGATAAAGAAAAAAGCAGAGTAATAATTGCAGAAATAAAAGTGAAAAAGAATAAATTAGAGTTTGGTTACTTTTGCATTCATAATCTAAATATAGATTTCCACTAAAATATGTAAATTCTTAGTACTTTTCACAACTGACACTAGTAATACAACTATTATGGCTATAGCTAATCCTTTATTTGAACAGTCATTTTTTTAAATATTTATATGCATTCTTGTAGGTATGCACTCAAATCACATTTTGTTTATATTGATTTCATTAATTTTGTTTTATAGTTTTTATTTTCCTAAGGTTAAATTTGCTAAATGAGCCTAGTCCTGAATATAATAGAATATACTAAAATTTCTTTGAAACCAAGGAATGCTAAATTCAATGCTATATTTCTAGTTTTGAAAGAGATACCCCTATTAGAATAGTGTTTTTGAATAAATTTCCCAGAAGTCCTGACCAATATCTTCTTTTAATTTCCCATTTAATTTTCTGCCTGGTTTCACACAAGAGTCTCCTTCAATGCTCACCCAACCCTGGTTTCTTTCTCCCACCAATAGGCATAAAACAGATAATTTTCTCTAAGGTATAATTTTGCATTTGTCTGAGTCACGTATCTGGTACAAGTACTAAATTCTCTATTTCATTGCCACCATTTCCCCACATTTGATGGAAAACATTTATAAATGTTCGTAAAGAGTGTTTGCTGCTTCTTCCTAATCACTGATGATACTAAATGGGTAGTTCACGGACAATTCCTGTAAATTAGAGCTTGCTGATTATCACATCTTCTTCATTCTCCTAGAGTAAGTTTTTTAGCCCTAGTATCACAGCTTTCTCAAAGTTTATTTTGATTAATTAAAATCCTGTGCATCTCAAATTCATGAAGCTAGATATATTCTGCCAACTTATAAGGTATTTTGACACTTCATTATTACTAATTTATAACCTTCCTGTGGCTGACAATATGTCTTTAAATTTCCCAAGAAATTCTATGTAATTATTGTTTTATACTTGTTTTGTCCTATCTTTCCACACTCACCAAATGAGTGTTTCACTTAATGATGTCAAGTGAACCTATGGAAGAAATATGGTTGTTTATTGTCTACAGGCTTTCTTCAAGTCGAAGCACTTCTATAGTTTTCTAGATGTCAAAAGATAGCACAGTGTTCACAATATTCTTTGCCAATTAGTAATTATTTAAAATTACTAACTAAGAAGAAATCGATCACATTAATTTTTTTATTTTTTATTTGAAAATTTTTTATTTTTTAAATTTTAGAGCAAGAGTAGGGGGAAGGGGCAGAGAGAGAGAGAGAGAGAGAGAGAGAATCTCAAGCAGGCTCCATGCTCAGTGTGGAGCTGATGTGGTACTCCTTCCCATGACCCTGAGATCATGACCTCAGCCAAAATCAAGTTGGATGCCCAATCGACTGAGTCACATGGGTGCCCTATCACATTAATTTTTAAATACATTTTTTCTGTAAATCTGGCCTCATAATTATCCCATTATGTATGATTAATATTGAGCCAAGAGCCTCAAAGAGGCTCTTACTCATATCTTTTCTAGGAATAGAATCAAGAGGAGGAACCACCTATGTCAAACCTTTCTTGTTTTGCTTTGAGAGATTCATTGTGCCCACAAAAAGTACAAGATCTATGCAATAGGTGCTTAAGTTCTGAATTGCTCAGACATGTATTCCATGATTAATAATGGAAGTCTTGAGAAGCAGAGATCTGCCTCCACTTATGAAAGTTAATGAGACAAGCTATTTCATCTCCCAGCCTGTTATGCTTTCACCCACAATTGTTAGAATTCCACTTCTAACTGGATTCAAAAATAAGCAAAGGGGCGCCTGGGTTGCTCAGTCGGTTAAGCGTCTGACTTCAGCTCAGGTCACGATGTCACAGTCCGTGAGTTTGAGCCCCACTTCAGGCTCTGGGCTGATGGCTCAGAGCCTGGAGCCTGCTTCTGATTCTGTGTCTCCCTCTCTCTCTGCCCCTCCCCAGTTCATGCTCTGTCTCTCTCTGTCCCAAAAATAAATAAACGTTAAAAAAAATTTTTAAAAAATAAGCAAATACACTATCTCATATATCACAAAGCTCAGAGATACAGAGTCAGGCATTGAAATAGCCCAGTAATATCATCAGGGACATAGTTTCTTTCGAGCTTTGTTCCACAAAGTTGACTACCTTTTGAGATTGGGAGCTGAGAAATCTAGGCATTATATCTAAATAACAATTCCCAAAAGAGGATAAGATGGTTCTTCTGCTCTCTTAAGAGTGAGGAAACATTTCCATGAGGTCATAAGGAGACTTACCCCTATGTCTTAATGGACATATTAAGTCATCTGAATATTCCTGAACCAATCAAACCCAGTTTTGCATGAATTGTTTGGCTGTGACAGAAGGGGATATCTGAACAAAACTATGGTTACTTTGGGAAGAAATAAAATTTCAGTGAGTTTTAGGTAAGCAGGATGTTCACTATACTGTGGCCTCTAGCAGCTATGACATAGGTACTACATAAAGACCTAAATTCAGTTAGCACTCACTCTAAATAAAGTTGAGGTGCCAAAAATTCATGAATTCAGATATTTCAGATGGTAAGAATACTGTAATATTTTCAGCATGACTGGTCCACTGACCCACATATTTGTGCTCCCAAGATGTCCAAAAACATTCCCTTGCATAAGGGGCATGCTTGCATTAGCAACAAGGTGGGTAGTATTATTTCAAAAGATCAGGTATACAGTGATCTTTGGCAGTGGTTAATTCATCATCAGATCCTTAGGGCCAAAATGCACAGCCCACTAAAGTCCTGTTTATTTGTCTAAATGTAAAACCTAACTCTGATGAATAGATCTCAAACTTGAGTCACCATCACCTCACTTAATTCTTTGTAGTTCCTGTGGCCCTTTACTTGAGGGGACATTGAGTACCTCTTGTAGACCTTCTAAGCGCTCCTACTAGAACCCATTTTTTTGTTTCTGTGTGCATCCCCTCCTTATTTTGGTGTGTGTTTACTTTAGATTCTTCTTTGGAAGACTCCCTTTGGGCTACTGAAACTATGTCCATGTATACAGAAATCTGGAAGTGCCTGAGAGTTTTTGTCCCCTCAAGCAACCCTGTGACTAACAATGACTAATGTTTGGTGCACCTGAGTGGCTCACTTCGTTAAACGTTTGACTTCAGCTCAGGTCATGATCTCATGGTTTGTGAGTTTGAGCCCCGTGTCAGGCTCTGTGCTGATAGCTTAGAGCCTGCTTTGGATCCTACACGTGTGTGTGTCTCTCTCTCTGTCCTTCCCCAGCTTACACTCTGTCAATCTCCCTCTCTCAAAAATCAATAAACATTTAAAACAATGACAAATATTTGAGTGAGAATATAAAACCCCAGCTCCATTTTCTTAGAACATTTTGAGAAGTAATTTATAATCCAAATTATAATCCAAATATTTCCTTTTGGAACAAGCTGAAGCAACCTAAAGTTTGCGCATTGCTCACTTTCTTCCTCTTTGCTGTCTTGTTCCTTCCAGGTTTTTAATAGTTTCTCATGGGAATACGTCCTTAATATATCACTTGTATTTTATCCCTCATCACTGCTTTTGACCTGCATCTGAGGAACCCACCTCTTAAAGAAGCACCCTATCATAACATCACAAGTATTTTACCAATTTCCTTTACTCTTGCACGGTAGGACCTGTGGTCCTTTACCAGGCCAAATTATTCTTGAGAAGGGGATTGCCAAGATTTTTTTAAAAAGTTTTTAATGTTTATTAATTTTTTGAGAGAGAAAGAGAGAGAGAGAGAGAGAGAGCAGGGGAGGGGCAGAGAGAGGAAGACATAGAATCCAAAGCAGGCTCCAGGCTCTGAGCTGTCAGCACAGAGCCTGACACAGGTCTCGAATCCACCAACCGTGAGATCATGACCTGAGCCAAAGCCAGATGCTTAACTGACTGAGCCACCCAGGCACCCCAAGGGATTGCTAAGATATTTAGGAGATTTTTACATTTTGGTTTTTGGTGTTTTTTTTTTTAAGTCTAATTAAAAAAAATATTTGTTAAAAATTTTGAACCGTAAGTTTTCACATACACAGTGGCATCAATTGAAAATTTGAAAGGTATGGCCATACTGGGTCTCAGTTCTCTCCTTGAACCTCCTACCCAACTGGCACCTAGAGCAGAAGAGCCATTTTCCCCCTTCGATGGGATCCTGTGTCCCATGGAAGAACTGCCATTGCCTCCCTGGCACTGAAGCCTAGCATCTGTAGATGTGTATCTCCAACTTTAGCTGATGTTTTTTGTAGTAAAGAAGAAAACAAAACAGGGACACCTGGGTGGCTCAGTCAGTTGAGTGTCTGGCTCTTGATCTCAGGGTTATGACTTCAAGTCCCACGTTGGGCTCTGTGCTGTGCCTGAAGTCTATTAGAAGAAGAAGGAGGGGGAGGGGGCAAAATATTTTTTCTAACCCTTATGTATCAAAAGTGGGAAACAAAAGATAGACTGAGAGCTTTTATTTTTTGAGAGAGAGTGAAAGAGTGTGAGTCAGGGAGAGGGGTGGAGAGAGAGAATCTCAAGCAGGTTCTACGTCCAGCACGGAGGCTGACACAGGGCTTGAACCCACAACCCAGGGATTATAACCTCAGCTGAAATTGAGAGTCAGTTACTTAACTGAGCCACCCAGGTGCCCCTAAGAGAGTCTGTCTTTATTTGTGAGAGCTAAATGCATTCTTTTATTGCCAAGCCTGCAGCACCAATTTATATTATCGACTGGGCCATGTATACCTTTGAGTTTGCAACCCTGACCCTACCCTTATTCCCTTCCTGACTCAGAGTAGATCCCTCTCTTTTTCTGACTCCTCACTCCATACACATTGGACACCATCTCTTGAGGACTGTTTTGAACTGACCCTCAATGAGCACTATCCCCTGTAGACCAAGAACACCAATTCACTCTCAGAGTACAGGTTTAGAAGTGTCTGGTTATAACTCGAGTTGTTTTCTAAGTCTGCCTCATAGTCGAACTACAGTAATCTCAAAATATATCCTGTATTTCTTCCACCAGCAGCCGATTGTGTGGTTTATAAATAGTCTCAACAAATGACAGGATCCCATATTGGCTTTCTGATTTATGGAACATTGGCTTTTCTGTTGCATAGAAGCAAATAGTTACCTCTAAAATCATCTTCAAAAACTAATAAAGGGAATCTAGCATCCCTAATTCTTTGTGAAGAATCACAAAGATTAGTTCAAAGAATTGGAAAAAAAAATGTAGGATTTGAGATTCTTATCATATCTCCTTTCAGGATCACAGACTGACTATGGAAAAACTGGATGGGTCTCACAGAATGACAGTGGATTATCATAAATGTGCTTAGTAGGTCTCTATTCCTTATGGATTTTCCTTTCTGGTGTCAGTCTGTGGAGTTCCTGACATTTTGTCACAGATAACAATTTGAAACAAATAAATACAAGCAAACAAACAAGAAACACTGTGGCAATGAGTTGAAAAAACAAAATAGAAGCTATTTGCCATCACCTGAGAAGAACAGACATTTTACCTCGTGGCTATGGAATCTAATCTCTATAAAAACTATAGTAAAGCTTCATTAGCAAATCATAGAAAAAAATCCCTTAGGGTTTTCTAGAAAGGCCATACCCTCATGATATGGATACAGAGGAAGGAAGGAAGGAAGGAAGGAAGGAAGGAAGGAAGGAAGGAAGGAAGGAAGGAAGGAAGGAAAGAAAATAGGAAAATATGTGTCATGAAGAAGGTATGGACTTTCTAAACATGAAATCTTGGTGAAGTCTATCCCTTGACAATGGCTAGTAGGCTGCCTTGTAAACTGATGTGCCCAGTATCAGTGGGATCTTTATTTCTGATTACCCAAATCAGTTACTGGGCCAGGAGCGTTCACACATATAGTAATATGAGCAAAATGATGAAAACTCCGGTAATGCTGGGATGCCTGGCTGACTCAGTCGGTCGAGAATGCAACTCTTGATCTCAGGGTCATGATTTTGTTATTTTTGATAGAGATAGCCAACGGGAAAAATCTTTCCAGTGGGCACAATTTCAAAACGTCCATCTAATAATTCATCTTGTTTGAAAGAAAAGATGGAAAGAAAAGAGATAAATATAAACAGCATTTCACAAGCAGATACTAATGGTCCTTTATGGTTTAACTGGATGAACAGGGACTTGAAAGGGGTAAAACTGTAGTGTCTTGTAAGGCGCCATAGAAGATCTGAATCAGCGTGCCACGTGTGATGCTGCCTGTCCTAACCTCACTTGCATGTAACAAACAGGAGGAAGTGGAGATGGTGGCTTTCCTGACAACTCCCTCAGTTGCATTTCAAAATGTTATACCTGTCAGTTTTCATGTTAGTACCCTAAAATGCTTGCTTCCACTGTGAAACATAATATTTCTCTTAAATTCTAAGTGACTGACACCTGGCAATTTCAGCCTGTTAATGCCATTGGGTAAACAGAAAAGGGAAAAAAACAAAAACCAACAAAAAAAGGATGGGAGAGTAGGGAGGTTATGCCATCGGTTGGAATGATGGATCTCAATTATTAAGGGGAAATAAGGTTGCTGATACCCAACAGAGGGAAAGCAGTATTTATGAAACTCATGTGATCCCCTGGAGGATTTTTTTTTTTGTTTTTTACTACATTGTCTGGAAGTAAGTGATACGGGGAAACTGCAATTTTTTTTTAACGTTTATTTATTTTTGAGACAGAGAGAGACAGAGCATGAACGGGGGAGGGGCAGAGAGAGAGGGAGACACAGAATCGGAAGCAGGCTCCAGGCTCTGAGCCATCAGCCCAGAGCCCGACGCGGGGCTCGAACTCACGGACCGCGAGATCGTGACCTGGCTGAAGTCGGACGCTTAACCGACTGCGCCACCCAGGCGCCCCTAAACTGCAATTTTTTTAAATAAATCTTCGTTGTTGTTTTTTGTTTGTAAATAATATACTTTTAAAGTTTATTTATTTATGTTGAGAGAGAGAGAGAACGTGCAGGGAGGGGCAGAGCGAAAGGGAGAAAGAGAATCCCAAGCAGGCTCTGCACTGTCAGCACAGAGCCTGATATATGGCTGCAACCCATGAACTGTGAGATCATGACCTGACCTGAAATCACAAGTCAGAGGCTTAACCGATTGAGCCACCCAGGTGCCCCTGTTTGTTTGTTTGTTTTTAATTAATTAATTTATTTTTGAGAAAGAGATTGTGTGAGTGAGTGAGGGGCAGAGGGAGGGAGGGAGAGAGAGAGAGAATCCTACAAGGGGCAGAGAGAGGGAAGGAGAATGCGGAGCCCAATGCGGGCCTCGTGGTCACTGGAAGTGAGGCTTGAGCTCACCAGAAGCAGGGCTGCAGCTCACTTGTTGTGGGGCTTGAACTCACGAGCTGTGAGACCATGACCTGAGCTGACATCGGATGTTTAACTGACTATGCCACCCAGGCGCTCCAAACCTACTGCAATTGTATGAAAGAAAGTGACTGAGGGCTCAGACCAGTTAGAAATAAATATATGTGCCTAATGAACTTTTCATCAGCTCAGGAAGTGGCCGAAGAAATGAGAAATCTTGTAATATTGTAAAGAGAAATATTATAAATACACTCTGGGGAACAATTACAAAATAGAGAATGTATCCTCTTACCTTTATTTCCTTCCTTGTTGTGTCATATACAGGTGGATATTTTAAATAATTGGCCTTCTTTTCTGTTTTGTTCGTACTATAAGTGGAATGCAAAATGGTGGTACAGTTTAGAATACCAATACAAGATGTTTACTGAACACTGAGACATCACCTAGAGATTGTGATGTGTTACTCTTTATAGTAAGTGAGCATGGCCTATTGGTTTCAGAAATTGAAATAAAAAAGGATTGATTTGGATGTAGGAGTCTGTAGTTGCCCTGGTTATTATTTTTGGAGCATGACATCTGAATGACTTTTTGGTGGGGGGGATCCTCCTACTTGAGTTATTCCTGGTAGGCTGAAGGCCCTATTTTCTACTACCAAAGCTATCATGGCCCATGTTTCCCTTCTTTTCCTCACGTAGTCATGAAACAGGTGCATGACATAGCATTGGCAGTTAGAAAAGGTGTCCTGACCTGAGATTCTCAAACTTGAAGATGTAGCAAAAAAAAAAAAAAAAAAAAAAGCCAGAGAAGTTCAGCAACTATTCAGTGTGGATAAGCAGTAAGTACCTTGAGTCCAGTGGTTTCAGGGACATTTATCCAGTAAAAGTGGTGTGAGCAGAGGCATTCTGACCAGACTCTTGATGTGTCTGAATTTGACTGAATACCCATCTACTTGTCTCACTCCATGTCTTTTATTTTACAAGTCTGATTCTTTGGCTTTCGTCTCAGCTCTGTGAGCCTCCTGATATTCTTCCAGTATTTAGTTTTCTGTTTCTGGTTCTTACTTTGCCTGCTTTTCTTACAGCATAAATCCTTACTGGTAGAGCAGGTAACTGATCCTGTACAGACTGATTTTTGTTTCTAAAATGAAAAGCAGGAAGTAGGCATATTAAGACACTTCGAATTTTTGTCAAGTTTTTTTAAAGTTTTAAAATTTATTTATTTATTTTGAGAGAGAGAGAGAGAGAGAGTGAGAGAGAGTGAGTGTGAGTCAGGGAGAAGGGCAGAGGGAAGGAGAGAGAATCCCAAGCAGGTTCCATATCGTCTGCCCAGAGCCTGACAGGGGGCTTGATCCCATGACCCTAGGATCATGACCTAAGCTGAAATCAAGAGTTGGATGCTCAACTGACTGAGCCACCCAGGTGCCCCAAGATGCTTCCCATTTTTAAATTAATTTGTAAAAAAAGAGTTACTTAATGGATAAAAATATATGTTTTAGAAGTTTTTTTCATAAATGAACTCAACCATTCCAACCTATCATTAATTTCATCTTCAAGGAAAATGAGATTTTAAAAAATTAATGTCATGCTTAAAAACTACTGTATTTTAAATATTCAATTTTTAAATTATTCTTTTGAATTATAAAATAAGAAAACAGTTCATGTACGCCAGCTGTGCAAGTCAGTGTTCACATATCTGTGCATTCGTTTGTCAAATTAATTATATTATAGCTAATATTTCAATTAGGAAATGAATATTATCTATAAAAATTCTACATGGAAAGTAATATTTCATTTGTTTCCCATGAAAGTTTATATGTAAGTATTTCCATTGGCAGTAGTTTGTTTTGTTAGCCTGTGTAGTTATGTAATACCGATTTGGAGATGTCCTCTCTGAAGCTGATGGCAAATGATTTTGTGCTTCTTGAGAAATATAATGAAACTATCCAGAAGCCTGTATTTTGCAAAATATTTGACAAGCACATTCTTGTTTCAATTGGGGGAAACAAGCTAAACAAGAAAAATAAGAGTCATCTGTAGGAGCCTCACATAAATGTCTCCTTTTTGAAACTCAAGTTATAAGTGGAAAAGAAAAATAAAAACAAATGTTTTGCATGAGTGGCAGCACTAATTGCTTCTGATCTTAATTTTTTCCTGTGAATTGCCTTGAGTGTCTTTTAAGTTACTGCTCAAATGTTTAATGAATGAAGAAAATCATCTCTAACAGTAGTTAAATAGCAGCTTTTTTTTTCAAATTTGGTTTAAAAAGTGTTGAATGCCATGAGATCTTCTCCTTTATTAGACATGATAATAAGTCGGTTGAGGAAAGATATCCGTCAGTAAAATATTATTGTTAAATCCAAGCAGATTTAGAAGTATTAATTAGAACAAACTTAACTTTGTCTTTTCAGAATGCAAAGGAGTGAAACCAAGCACCAAACAGATACAAAAACAAAAAACAACAAAAGGCCTCCATTAGATAATTCTCTGTTAAAGAAATATAACATCTACAAGTTATATATCTCTTTGTTTTTAATTTTAAACTGATTAAAATATGATTCTTAAGCTCCGTCTTAATTTAAATGTAAAACACACAAACAAGGCCTACAGGGAAAAGAGAGTCATCGTCCTGAAGTCCCATCAGTGTGTTAGCCATGCAAATTAGAATTTAAAGGTGAATGAAATCATTGGTTTAGTATAAAATTTTCCTTGAATACACACACACACACACTATATGTATATAAGAGAATAAACAGATGGCTAGTTTAAAAAAATCAATATGTAGGACCAGAAATTCATAGATTTTGGACCTTTTATTTTGAGAGGTGAAAATAATATACTTTGGTCTAAAGATTTTGTTTAATCAAAACTCGTTTATTGATGTGAGATATAAATAGCATTGAGCTATTACCCATTTTAAGTATGTTAATTATTCCTTCTTTCAAGAAATATGCTTGGGACTTCTGTGTATTATTGTAATGATTTTTGGGTAAATCTGTTATTAAATAAGTATTGTTCATAGGAGCAAAATGAGAACTAAGACTTTTAATTAAATAACACAAATTTGTATTAATTTCAAAGAACCCAATTTTTCAAGTTTTTTATTTTTGATATTGTCTTATACGGAAACAGGATCAATATTTTATTCCAAGGTAAAAACATTTAAACATATATATATGCATATATATGTAATATTTTATAAACACATAAAATATAAATACATGTTAAATATATACATGGAAGGGGATATAGCTATATTTAATATTGATATATACTAGAAAGTATAGTAAGCTTCTAATAACCTCCCTCTCACTTTCTGTCTGTCTCACGTGCACACATGCTCACACACAGAAGCCTTCTGAGTAGAGACTTCCTGTGCACCCGCAAGACTAACAATTGTGGCTGCAAAATAGGGTTGTCCTCTTGATGCTGAAGTATATGATTTTCATCCAGTTATGAAACTGCATTTTATTTCACATGCACCTGCTTCTGTTCCATATTATATGATTCATTTGGACTCTGTTTTTTCTAGAATTCAGCCTTTGTGCTGTATTAAAGTTTTTCAGCTCTTGAATGAAAAAAGAGAGGATCAGATGCTTTCTTTTGCTGAAAGACAATAACAGGCACATGTGTTCCTGAGATAATGCTTTTGGCCACATATTGGTTTCCTTCATTTAACACTGGAATCTTTTTCTTTCACAAATCTGCTCAAGAGAAGGAACAAGGACTTTCACCTCCTCAATTTTAGTGATTTCATGTTCATCCTTAGAGCCTTGCATAGCTTCTTTCCAATAACCTCCTCAGATTTAGAATGATTAAAAGTTTCAGATCATGTAATCATTCAAGCCCCTATGCTTTAGATAGTCTTTACTCAAAATACATCTAAATATAGCATTGACAACCTGAGTAACTGAAATTAGAACATTTTCTGCTACGTCTGGAAAGCGTGTTGTTGGAAATAGCCAGAGCATTAAAAGGATGTTTTCAATTGTTTGCTGCTTTTTCTTTTAAAGTGTATTTATTTATTTATTTTTGAGAGAGAGAGGGAGAGAGCACGAGTGGTGGGGGGCAGAGAGAGAGGGAGAGAGAGAGAGAGAGAGAGGGAGGAAGAGAAAGAGAATCCCAAGCAGGCTCCCTGCTGTCAACACAGAGCCTGATGTGGGGCTGGATCCCATGAATCGTGAGATCATTACGTTAGCCAAAACCAACTTTTAACACAGTATTAGAAAACAAGAATATTCAAAAATCAGTCGTCAAGCAGAAATAGAAGCAACAAGAGATTAAAAACAGAGAAAAGAGATTAAAAACCTATGTTTTCTTATATATGAAGCAAATATATCAGAAATGCACTAAGCTTTGGAGACATTGTAGCTGACCAAGAAAACTTTGTGCTATAAACTAGCCAAATATTGAAGTGCTTGAAAAGCTCTATATCACCTAAAGAGGGCAAATTCACCAGTGTCCATTAAGATATGGAGACTAATGATAAATGAAATTTCTTGCAGAGATCAGAATCAGAATCCAATTGAAGACTTTCCTATGGCAAGGATTCTTTATAATACCTGTCTCACATGTAGTCTTCATGCTATGCATCAGTGACTTCTGTGTGTTTTCCATTCTTTCACTCTTTGCAGTTGATTTATCCATTCCATTCTACTACTTATGAACATTTGAGTTGTTATAATAGTGCTACCATAGACATCCTCACATATATACCTTTGATCACATGGAGAATATTGGGTATATATCTTGGACTCAAGTGACATCATCACAGCATATGAATATATTTTACCATAATTGATCATTCCCTGTGTTTCAAAGCAGGTATCCTCAAAAAGTATATGTATGTTCCTGTCATTCCACATCTTCTTTAAAAAATTTTTCAAATGGTTATTTTTGAGAGAGAGAGAGAGAGAGAGCGCACGTGCAAGTATGAGTGGGGGAGGGGCAGAGCAAGAGGGAGGCACAGAATCCGAAGCAGGCTCCTGGCTCAGAGCTGTCAACACAGAACCTGATGCAGGGCTTGAACTCATGGACTGTGAGATCACGACCTAATCCAAAGTTGGATGCTCAACCGACTGAGCCACCCAGGTGCCCCTGTCATTCCACATCTTGAATGATATGTTATCTATCTTTTTTTTTTAAGTTTATTTATTTATTTTGAGAGGGAGAGAGAGCAAGAGTGAGAGTGAGAGAGAGAGGGCACATTCAGGGGAGGGAGAGAGAGAGGGAGAGGGAGAGAGAAAATCCCAAGCAGGATCCATGCTGATAGCACAGCTGATGCAGGGCTTGATCTCACAAACCATGAGAGTATGACTTGGGCTGAAACCAAGAGTCGGGCTCTTAACTGAGCCATCCTGGCACCCTTGTTGCCTGTCATTTTTAAATCTTCACCTGTGTGTGTGTTGTGTAGTAGCATCTCACTGTGGTTTTAACTGACATTTACCAGAAAATTAATAGGGTTGAGCACCCTTGTGGGTATTTATTGGCAACTAGGGTATCTTCTTTTGTGCAGTACACTATAAAAGCATCCAGTTATTTCCTTCTCATCGTCTGGAGTTTTAAATCGTTTTTGTCTGGGCCATTCAGGTGGTACATATGGTATTTTATTGCGGGTTTAACTTACATCTCCCGAAAGACTAGTGGACACTAAAATGGCCATTTGCATGTCCTGTGTAAAGTTCTTGCTCAAGACTGTTGCACATTTTGTCAATATTGAATATTCTCCCTCTTATTTATTTGTAGGAGTTTTTTGTATAAAAGCTGATACTGTAATTAAAATTCTGCACAGGGCACCTGGGTGGCTCAATCAGTTGAGCATCCAACTTCGGCTCAGGTCATGATCTCACAGTTCATGAGTTTGAGCCCTGTGTCGGGCTCCGTGCTGATAGCTCAGAGCCTAGAACCTTCTTTGGGTTCTCTCTCTCTCAGCTCCTCCCCAGCTCACATTCTGTCTTTCTCTCAAAAATGGACAAACATAAAAAAAAAAAAAACTTTCCCCCAAAGAAAACTCCAGTCACATTTATCTTTGTAGTTAAGATAGAACTAGCGTCAATGTTGTGCAAACACTTTTAGCAAAGAAAAAGGGAAACCACTTCCCAACTTGTTTTGTGAGGCCAGCATTACTTTGATAACAAAGCATCTGAGAACAACTTTGTTGAAAGAATAAAGGCCATTTTCTTATGAACCTAAGAGACAAAAGTACTACATAAGATATTAACTATTCAAATCAAGCGACATATAAAAAAGACATTACATCATCATTATATGTATTCATAGAATGTGCCATTAAAACAAGATTTACATGTCAGTCAATATAAACCACCACATTAAAGGGAAAAAATCATATAATTATTTTAAGAGGTACAAGAAAAAATTATTTGATTTCTAATAAATTGGAATAGAAAACTTTGCCTAATTAAAACTTGTGGAACACTCTACCTAATAAAGCAGAATGCACATTCTTTTCTGACATGTATAGAACATTCACCAATACAGACCATTTGCAGGACCACATAATGAGTCTGCATGCATTTCAAAGGATTTGTATCACACAGAGTATGTTCTTTGACCAAAACAGAATTGAATCAGACTTCAATAATATCTGTAAAATCCCCAAATATTTGTAGACTAAACAACCCACTTCTAAATAATGCACAGATCAAAGAAGAAATCATAAGGAAAAGTATAAAATTTTTTTTGAAATGAGTTAAAATAAGCACAACGTATCAAAATTTGTGAGATACAACTAAGTTACATGTACACATTATGATCGAAGCTTCCATCTTAAGAAATTTTTAAAATTTTTTTAAAGAAATTTTTTTAAAACAAAGAAAAAACAATAGCAAAAAGAAAACTAAATTCTAAGTAAATAAAAGTAAGGAAATAATAAGGTAAAAGTAGAAATCAAAGATACAGGGGCACCTGGGTGGCTCAGTTGGTTAAGCGTCCAACTTCAGCTCAGGTCATGATCTCACGGTTTGTGGGTTCCAGGCCCGTGTCGGGCTCTGTGCTGATAGTGCAGACCCTGGAGCCTGCTTCTGATTCTGTGTCTTCCTCTCTCTGCCCCTTCCCCACTCATGATCTGTTTCTCTCTCTCTCTCTCTCAAAAAGCAAATAAGCATTAAAAAGAAAAAAAAAAAAGAAAGAAACCAAGGATACAGACAACAGAAAGCATTAGAGAACTTTAATGAAACCCCCCAAAAGAGAAGAACAATATTAAAAGAACAATAAAATTGATACAAATCTAAGTTACGAAAAATGTGAGAAAGCACAGATGATTAAGAATTAAAAAGACATAACTACAGGTCTTACAGCCATTAAAAGAAAAATCAAGGGAATATAATGGAAAATGCTGTATGTTAATACCAAAACAGGTACAACTAAATTATATGATCAACTCAGTATATGCAGGAAAATCATTTGACAAATTCAGTGCCCACTCTTCGTAAAACGTCTCAGCCAACCTAACAATAATAGGAAATCAATATGATAAAAGGTGCCTTTAAAAAACCCAAAGGTAACTTCAATCTTAATGGTAAAGACTGAGTGTTTTTCCTTTAAAATTGGAGGAAAAATCGAAGACATCTGCTCTCATGACTTCTAGTCAACATCACTTCCATTAACAAAAGCATTTATAAAAGCGTCAAAATTATGAAATAAGTATAACGTTAACAGAATATATGAAAGACTTGCACACTTATAACTATAATCTTTGATAAGCAAAATAGAGATCTAAAGAATTGAAGTGAAATATCTTATACATGAATTAGATGACTCAGTATTTTTTTAGATGTCAGTTCTTCCAAAATCGATCTATATTTTCAGGATTATCTCAATCAAGATCCAAACACGCTTGTTTTTCCCCCATGAATTAACGAGTTGATCCTAAACATTTTTATGGAACATTAAAGGACCTATGATAATTTTGAAAAAGAATACAAAGTTTGAGGACTTAACACTACCTGCTTCCTAAACTTATCATACACTAGAGCAGTGAAGACAGTGAAGTGTTGATATGAGGGATATAGATGTAGAATAATAAGATAGAATAGAGTGTCCAGAGATAGACACACACACATATATGTTGTTAGATTTTAAAAACGTACCAAGATAATTCAATGGACAAAAAATAATCTTTTCGACGACTGGTGCTGAAACTCTGGGATATACTTAAGGGGAAAAAAAAAAAAAAAAACTTGACCAAATTCTGATATCACAATTCCAACATAAAAGGGATCTTAGACTTAAAGGTAAAAGCTAACGTATAAATACCTGTAAGAAAACATTAAAAAAAAATCTTAGTAATTTATGGGTAAGAATCTATTACTATGCAGAAAGCACCGATCATATAAGAAAAGAAAGGTCCTCAAATTTAAAATGTCTCCTCTTTTAAAAACACCATTAACATGACACATCCATTACAATGCGTTAATTCAAAAGGTGGATAGTTCCAAATAATGCAAGCATGGGAAGAAAGCAAAACTTTCATATGTTGCTGCCAAGAGTGTAACATTTGTCCAACTACTTTGGAAAACTGCTCAGCAGTTCCTGATAAAATTAAATATATACTTAGCATGAACTCTAGTAGTTCTATTCCAGGGTGCAGTAGAAAGAACAGAAAACATATCCTCAGAAAGGTTTGTACATGAGTGTTTAACTTTATTGATAATAACTCTAAATTGGAGATTGCTCAAATGTCTATCAACAGATGAGTAGATAAAAATACCAATGAAATTTTATGGTATATCCATATATTGGGATGCTATTCTAAATAAAAATTTAAAATCTAATGATATAACAACATGAGTGAATATGCAGAACAAAAGAAGACAGGCACAAAAGAACACTTCTAGTATGATTTCACAAGTATGAAGTTGTAAAAGAGGCAAAACTAATCTATTGTGACCAAAAGCTGATTGGTGATTGCCTGGGGCCGTGGGTGGAAAGGAGTTAACCATACAGGGACCAGACACGAGAGAAGGTTTGGGGTAGAAAGTGAAATATTTTGATTGTGGTGGTAACTATATGAATGTTTACATTTGTGAAAACTCATTGCCCTAAATTTAAACATGGAGGATTTTCTTACCTTTTGGATATATAAAATATTTGCAAAATGAAAACAAAACTATAAAATATATGTTTTAAACAATTACAATGAGACATTACAACGTTCCCAGTTGAATGGTTAAAATTAAATATAAAATTTTATTTAACAGTATTGGGGCACCTGGGTGGCTCAGTTAGTTAAGCATCTGACTTCATCTTAGGTCATGATCTCATGGTTCGTGGGTTTGAGCCCTGCATTGGGCTCTGTGCTGGCAGCTCAGAACCTGGAGCGTGCTTTGGATTCTGTGTCTCCCTCTCTCTTTGCCCCTCTCCCACTCACCTCTTTCTCTCTCTCTCAAAAATAAACATTAAAAGAATTAATTATGAACAAAGGACTGGTACCATGTAGATGAATCTCACAGGCAAAATGTTGAATGTCAGTAGCTAAACACAAATGATATGATTCCATTTATGAAAGTCCAAAAAGAGACAAAACTAAGCTATGGTGATAGAAGTCAGAGTCATGGTTACTTTTGGTGGTATAGTGTGATGGGCTGCAGGGGTATTGCTCATGTTCTATTTTTTCATATGAGTATTTGTTACTAGAGTGCGTTTATGTTTAAAAATTCATGGAGTTGTGGGGCACCTGGGTGGCTCAGTTGGTTAAGTGTCTGACTTTGGCTCAGGTTATGATCTCAGGGTTTGTGAATTTGAGCCCCGCCTGAGGCTCTGTGCTGACGGCTCAGAGCCTGGAGACTGCTTCGGATTCTGTCTCCCTCTCCCTCTGACTCTCTCCTGCTTGTGCTCTGTCTCAAAAATGAATAAACATTAAGAAAAACTTTTTTAAAAACTTCATGAAGTTGTATAATTGTGGTTTTTTTCCCTTTTCTATAAATATAATACCTAAAGTGTTTAAATTTTAAAAATCTGGTCATCTTGTTCTTTAAACTCTCCAGTGACTTCCCACTATACTATCAAATCTTAAATCACTGCTCCCTAAGATCTAGCCACACTGACGTTTTTTTTCTCTTCCTTGAACAAAGAATCAAGCAAGTTCATTCTTAACCCTTTTCATTTGCAGTTCCTTCTGCCTGGAACACTATTTTCCAAAATAGTAACCTAGTTTGCTTTTTATTGACATTCAGGCCTCTGCCTTTCCTGAAATCTAAAAGCATTGCCTCTGTCACCTTATTTAGAACCCTACAGTTTTTGGTATAATTCTCACATCTGAAATCACCTATTTCATGACTTAGTTTCTGGTTCCCCTAGTTAGAATGCAACATCTATGCTCGCCGCAACTTTCATTGTCTTGCTCTCTGCTGTATATCTGCAGTGACTAGAATCCTGCCAGACAGGCAGAAAAATGTTCAGTAAATAACCAGCACATGAATAAACTTATAGATGAATGAGTGAATAAATGAATGAATGAGTTAATGAATGTATTGCATAGAAATTAATGACTGTTGATTAAATACACGATGTTTTTATGGAACCGCAGTAAGCAGGGGAAAGGATTATTGAGTTATGTTTCTCTTTTACCCCTTTAATGATATTATTAAAATGCAGCCCTGGGAAAGGGCCTTGAGAATGATGATTTCAGCAGCTTGTGCAAACTTTTTCTCCATTCCAAATAATATAACATTAAATTATTATTTCCATATTGATGCTCCAACTTCAGTTCTCCTACAGTGTTATTGCTGAAGCTTCAAAGATGAATAATTTTGCATAATGGTTATATGGTACAGTAAGGCCTAAATAGTATGAACATATATTTTTGCTAACATACTAAACGTATGTTCTAAGCAAATTATTCATAAAACATATAAACATGTCATATTTTTATAATAGTAAAAGTAGTTTATCATCTAATGTGCTTTGTTCATTTTCTAAAGACTTCCAGGTGCAGGTGGGCACTTAAGTGCTTTTTGATGATGATGATAGTTTACTGAAATTTCTTATACATAACATTTCCCTCGTAATGTGGCAGCACATATGTTCTCTTTTATTCTTGGTAAATTTTGCCACTTGTAATATTTCATTTTCCTGTTTTTCAGTATTATTTGGTTTACAGTTGATGAGACTTTTTCATCTTTTAGCCTTACAGTGGGGTGATCTAGTTCTTATGTTCCCTCAGCACCCCATATTATAGTCAATAAATTGTGAATAACAGCAAGCTACATACAGAATCTAGCAAATGTTCATCAAGTGTCATACTCTCAAGGCTAAATGAATAGAAATATTCTATTATAACTAAAATTAGGCATCTTTTGCATAGCATACTCTAAATAGCTTATTATACTGCGAATTGAGACAGAAGTTCAACCACAGAAACCAAGCTACATTATTGGAAAGACATATTTGAAGTATAATTCATGGGAAATAATACTATAATTGTCTTAGTGTCATTGTAATATATGTGTTTGAAATAATTATTTCTAAGATTGGTATTCTTCACAACCTCAAGAAATCAGTAATTACTAGGAATTTACAGGGTTTTCCTATCAATGTCTAAGTAGGGAAGAAACATTTAAGTTAAATATTTGTGCAGACATGGTTTCACTTGATCCCCACCACAACCCTACTTAGTAAATAATTAGCTTATTAATTGTGGTTATTTTAAAGTCTTTGCCAGTTCTGATGTGATTTCTGGGATTGATTCTATTAGCACTTTTTCAGCTACTTTTTCCTGCTTCTTTGTATGTCTAGCTATTTTTTATAGAATGCCAAGTATTGTAGAGGATTTTAGGGGCTCTTGGTTATGTTATCTTCCTCTTAAGAATGTTATTTCTTATTGGTGATCACAATTCTGATAGCATCATACCTATAGTCAACAGTAATGTGCATTTAAAATGTTGTTAAGGGGCGCCTGGGTGGCGTAGTCGGTTAAGCGTCCGACTTCAGCCAGGTCACGATCTCGCGGTCCGTGAGTTCGAGCCCCGCGTCAGGGTCTGGGCTGATGGCTCGGAGCCTGGAGCCTGTTTCTGATTCTGTGTCTCCCTCTCTCTCTGCCCCTCCCCCGCTCATGCTCTGTCTCTCTCTGTCCCAAAAATAAAAAAATTTAAAAAAAGTTGAAAAAAAAAATTAAAAAAAAATGTTGTTAAGAGGGTAGATCTCATATAAATGTTCTTACCACAATAAAATAACATTAAAAAAAAAAGACTTAGTTTTAAACTTTGTTACAGTGGGTCTATTTCTGTTTTGCCTGTTTTCTTAGGGCATCATCTTTAGTCTAGAGTGTACCTCTTCTGGGGTGTTGATGGAAAATCTGATGTTTTCATGAAGGTCTTCTCCCATTGGATGAGCCCAGGTTCCAGTGTGTCCCCAGCAGTGTGTGATGTCTGAAAGCTTTGGCCACCTCTCCAGACTCTTGATGGTATTCTCTTCTTGGCTTCTAGGGTCCCAGTCTGCATATGCTCAACTTAGGAGCTGGCCAAAAATCAAGTGGGGACATTATACATACATTTTTAGAACTCTTTTTCTGTAGTTCTCTCTTCTCCAATTCTTTATCCACCAAGTTTCAGCTGCCTTTATGGCCCCAAACTTTTTTCCTTTATCTCCTCTATCTAGTGAGTCCACAGCTCTCCTTGGGCTCTATTAACCTGTGTTATGATTTGGAAAACACCTTTAGATACAGACGACCAACCACCTCCTCTTCTAAGTTATACTGTTTTCTTGTTGTTGTTTTGCTACCATTATCTTCTAGTGATATTTTCTGTCACCTAAAGAGGCACACTGTGTCTAACGGTATCATGAGCTCTAGACCCACTTTTCCTGTCAATGAGATAAGTCCTATACCCCCCGACTGTGCACTATCCATCTTATATAATCTAAAATATTAACACTTTAGTGGCCTCAGGCTTTGATACTGCTACAAATTAGCATCTGACTCTTAAACCAATTCTGCCGTACAATATCTTTGTCCAAAAAATGCTGTTCACTCATCCACATTCCTTTATCTGATGTGGCACTTTGTCATGTATGATCCCAGCTTCTGAAATATCAGCATTATACACATTGACTGGAGCCACTTGGGCTAAGACAAAAACCAAACTTTTTTCAGCTAGAATTATACCAACATGTCTTCAGCCTCAAACGTCCTCCGTTAGCAGGCAGGAATATTTTTATGTTGAGCATCAATTAACTTGAACGCTACCTCTGAAACTATCTAACAACAGATTAAAGGGATTTCAGAGCTCTTCACTGAAAGCAGTGAAGATACATACCTCTTATCGTCGTCATTTATCCTGTTTCTAAAACGGGTCAGTTTCTTAAAAGGTTGTATTCAATCCCAAATTTGCCCAATATATTGTGCAAAATGGAATGAAAAGAGAGAAGAATTGGTATACAATAAAATGTGAAGACTCCCAGCAACTTAGTCCTCTGAAATAAGTGGGAAATTGGTTTTTTTTTTGGTGTCTGAAAGATTTCCCTTTATAGGTCTTCTGAGTTGTATTTTGTCAGTTCCTATTAAATTGTGTTGTCATAGATACCTATGAATCATATAAAGTATAGAGAGGCTTTATTTCAGCTTTTATAAGTCCCTGAAAACAAGAGGAAAAAAAAAAAGATTTAGAATCTCTGATTTTAGTGAGACTATTCAATTTCTTGCTTGTTTCTTTTTTAACATTCTTTGTGCTAAGAAGTCATGCTCTTGGTCTAGGCATATTAAAGATGTCTCAACGGAATTTGAGTATTTGTGAGTATTCTTTTTTCTGCAGCATGTGTGAGTAAAAATCTAATTGTTTTGTAAGTGTTTGATAAGGTTACAGTGACTAGACTACACAATGCATTGTCCTTCCAGTCAAAAGTACACATCTGGTATGTGTTTGTGTATGTGCTGATTTTTCCCCTTGTGTTGAAATACACCCAAATGATAATGTAATGTATATGGGTCTAGCTACAATGCATGCTGAGACTTCATTAATGGATCCTAAATATGGAAGAATAAATCAAGACTGGGACTGGGGAGACTAACTCGTTGGCACTCCTGAGCAATAGTTCATATCACAGCATCTAAGAGCTGATACAAAATGTAAGCCTTTATATGTGAGATCAATGTAGGGAAGAGCCTGCTTTCAGTAATGGCTAACAGTTGCAGTTCTCTGTCATGTGTATAACACTTTGAAGAAGGCTCATTTATTTCAGAGCTAAACCTGAGTATGTTGTAGGGATACAGGAAGAGAAGGTTGGAAAGTCTGTATCTACTATGACAGTCTAAGTTAGGCAAGTTTGTGTTTAGGGCATGTTTCTAGGGCTATCGGAAAAAGAACATGCTATCAGGAATTAGAAGTGCAGATCTACTAAAAAGTGAAAACTAGGTAGATTAGGAAGAAAAGAGAGAACTTGGTGAGACACGGATACCTTGTACATCATCTCAGGTTTCTGACAGCAAGGCTAATTTCAGCATCTATCTGATGGTAACCCTGACTTTCTCATACACCAACAAGTTGGGTCTGGATTTGTGCATGAATACCAAGGGATGAAAGAAGTAAACTATATCTGATTTTATTTGTTCCACAGAAATGTATCATGGACAAAATAAAAATATTGTTAAAAGTGATCAGAAAGCATTTTCTTGTACTGCAGGACTGTCTGAGGAAAACACAGCTTCTTAGACCAACTTAGTGTCATGTAAATACTCCCACATGTCATAATCCATCTTCACTAAGCAGAAGTTGAACAAGTAAAAATTAGTGACTTTTCTTGGACATATTAGAGAACTAAGGTCACAGAACAAACCACTATCCTTAAATCTTGAGAGAGGTGGATACAGAGAGTAAAAGTCAAGATTTACTTACCTGGAGCAGAAGCTGGTAGAGACATAAACCGGTGTGAACACATAAATGTTAATTTTGATAATACTGATTGTGGACTAGCTTAGAGTGGGAAACCCCTGTGAGCCACAGAATCATGGAGGCCTCCATAATTCAGTTGATTTTACCTCTAGGAACCCTATCAGGTTCTCATGGTGAAGACTCAAGAAAATGCCCTGATGGCTCTAGCTGGGAGGCAGAAAGAGTAATCACTGTGAAACAAGGTTCAGACCATGTTCTGTAAAAAGGCCCACTCTCTAGGGAAAACACTGTCAGAGTCTTACCCCAGCTGGGAAATGGGCATTTTTCTCACTCTAGCCCCCTCTACCCTCCTCCTCACCTAAAGGGAGTATAACTAAGGAACATTTTTGAAAGTCCAGGTCAGGGCCATGAGCCTACTAAAACACTAAGAGTTCATCATAAAATTATAAAATTCTTCCCCTTCCCATACCTTACAACCACATCCACAGGGCTTCAGTATAGTTGAAAGAACTGTAAGAGGCAGAAGCTTCTGACACATGTATACCCATAGGAAACATGAAACAGCCCAGCTCCTAACCAGACTGACCTAAAAGGTCATGCTCAGGCCTATTTACCTCAGTTTGCATTACTCAGTATTTCATGTCTGCTTTCAAAAAAAAATTATAAGCCATGTTAAAAGGCAAGAAAAAATATAGTTAGAAGAGATAAACATCAGAATCAGGTTCAGATATGTCCTATGGAATTATCAGAGACTTTAAAATAGCTATGATTAATTTAATGAGTTGTAATGGAAAAAGTAGATACCATGAAAACACAGAAGGGTAGTATAAGCAGAGTGTCATTGAAACTCTGAGAAAGAGTCAAAAAGTGCTAGAAGTAAAAAATACTGTAACAGAAATGAAGAATACGTTTGATGGGCTCATCAGTAGTCTGGACGTTGGCCAAGGGAAGAATCAGTGAGCATGAAGAAGTGTCAAAAGAAACTGCCCAACCTGAAATGCAAAGAGAAAAAAAAAGAATGGAGAGAAAAAAATCCAACACAACAGAACATACAAAAACTGTGGGATAATTTTAAAACGTGAAACATACACACAATTGTAATGCCAGAAGGGAAAAAAAGTGAGAACAGAAATATCTGAATAATGGCTGAGAACTTTGCAAAATTAATGACATAGATCAAACCACAGATCCAAGTAGCTCAGAGAACACCAACCAGGAAAAGTATCAGAAAAAAAAATAAAAACCCCAAACCCAAAAACAAACAAAAAGACTATAGACATTTATTCAAGTTGTAGCAAAAACAAAAACAAAGGGAAAATACTGAGTAAAGTCAGGGTAGGGGAATGAGGGGAAACTTACTTATCAATGAACAAAGATAAAAATAATAGTCATATTCTTGTTGTTGTTGTTTTGTTTGTTTTTAAAGTTTGTTTATTTTGAGAGTGAGAAATCATGAGTGGGAGAGAGGCAGAGAGCAGAGAGAGAATCCTGAGCAGACTACACGCTGTCAGCACGGAGCCTGATGCAGGGCTTGAACTCACAAACTACAAGATAATGATCTGAGCCGAAGTTGGATGCTCAACTGAGCTACCCAGGCGCCCCCCAAATAGTGAATTTTTTATCAAAATCTATGCAAGAAAGGGAGCAAAAAGTTAAATATTTAGTTTTGAATGGAAAAAAAAACCCTAGAATTCTGTTTTCAGTGAATTATCCTTCAAAATTGAAGAAGAAATAGAGATTTTCTCAGAGAAACATAAGTTGAGGGAGTTTAATGCCAGCAGAATGTTTTGCAAGAAATGTTTAAAAAAGTTCTTCAGTGAGAAGGAAAGTCATATAGGTCAAAAATTCAGATCTACATAAAGAAAGGAAGAGCATTGGAGAAGGGATAAATGGAGGTTAAATAATATTCCCTATTAATCTAAAAGATAGCTATTTTATTAAAGTGAAACAGTAACAATGAATTAAGTAATTATGGCATATAGATAAATAAAATGATGACACCAGCATCATAAATGACAAGAGGGAAAAAGTTAGGAATAATGTTATATATTTCCTGAATCAAACATGAAGTTTTATAGTATTATTAGAAGGCAGACTTAGATTTGTTAAAATGTGTATTGCAAGCTCTAAAGCAACTTCTAAAAACTTTTAAAAAGTGGTATAATTTATATGCCATGAAAGAACATAGAATGGAATCATATGAAACCCTCACGTATGGGGCACCTGGGTGGCGCAGTCGGTTAAGCGTCCGACTTCAGCCAGGTCACGATCTTGCGGTCCGTGAGTTCGAGCCCCGCGTCGGGCTCTGGGCTGATGGCTCAGAGCCTGGAGACTGTTTCTGATTCTGTGTCTCCCTCTCTCTCTGCCCCTCCCCCGTTCATGCTCTGTCTCTCTCTGTCCCAAAAATAAATAAAAACGTTGAAAAAAAAATTAAAGAAGACAGGAAAAGAGAGGGAAAAGAAATGAATAACAAGTAGAATAAACAAAGATGGTAGATATGAGTCCAATTATACCAGTAATCATTGTAAATGTGAATGGTCTAAACACACCAATTAGAAGAATAATGTTGTCATTGTGGATTTAAGAAAATTACAAAATATGTTGTCTACAAGAACCCAGTGTAAATAAAAAGACTCAAGATTCAGATAAATTAAAAGTAAAGGGATGGAGAAAGATATTCCATGACAACTCTAATCAAAAGAAAGCTGTAGTAGCTATTTTAATTTTGACAAGGCTCACTTCATAACAACAAATGTGACTTTGAATAAAGAGAGACATTATGGAATGATAGGTATAATGGGGTGAATTCTTCTAGAAGACATAACAACTTCACACATGTACACATCTAACAAGGTGGCCCCAAAGTATGTGAAGTATTTACTCAAATCACAGTGGAATTAAACTAGAAATAAATAACTGAAAGATAGGTGGAAAATCTCCAAGTATTTGGATATTAATTCTTCTACATAACACATAGGTCAAAGAAGTCTCAAAAGAAAATTTTAAAATATTTAAGGTAAGGGAAAATGTATATACAACTTATCAAAACTTGTGAGATGCTGTGAAAATAGTGTTTAGAGGGGAATTTATAGCATTACATGAATATATTCAAAAAGACAAAAGTTCTAACATCAGTAATTAAATCTCAACCCTTTACAAAACTAGAGAAAGAGGCATTTATGCCTCAAGCAGGCAGAGAAAAATAAAAATTAGAGAAGAAATGATTGATATTAAAAATAGGAGAACAGGGGCGCCTGGGTGGTGCAGTCGGTTAAGCGTCCGACTTCAGCCAGGTCACGATCTCGCGGTCCGTGAGTTCAAGCCCCGCGTCAGGCTCTGGGCTGATGGCTCAGAGCCTGGAGCCTGTTTCCGATTCTGTGTCTCCCTCTCTCTCTGCCCCTCCCCCATTCATGCTCTGTCTCTCTCTGTCCCAAAAAATAAATAAACGTTGAAAAAAAAATTTAAAAAAAAATAGAAGAACAATATAGAAAATCAACAAAGATGAAACCTGACTCTTTGAAAGGATCAATGCATTTGATAAAGCTTTATCCAGGCCAACTAAGAAAAAAGAGAGAGAAGACACAGGTTACCAACATCAGAAATTAAAGAGAGGTCATCACATTACTGATCCCAAAGACACGAAAAGGATAATAAAGGAATTCTGTGCCCACAATTTTGGTAAGTGGATGAAATGGACCAATTCTTTGAAAGACACAAAGCACCAAAATTTATGCCAGGAAGAATAATCTGAATAGTTCTATACATACATCTTAAAGGATCAATAATTATTCACCTAATAAAAAAGAAAATACCAGGCTTGAATGGTCTTACTGGTGTCTACCAAGCATTTTCAAAGAAATACCAATTCTCCACCGTCTCTTGCAGAAAATAAAAGCGGAAGGAACATTCCCCATCATTTAATGAGGCCAACATTACCCTAATATCAAAACCAGATAAAGACACTGTAGGAAAGAAAAACTACAGACCAATAGTTTCATTAACATGGAGGCAAAAAACTTCAACAAATTATTAACAAAACAACAATATATAAAAATAATTATGCTCCACAACCAAGTGGAATTTATTCTCAGTATGCAAACCTAGTTCATTATTTGACAGTCAATGCAATCCATCTGCCAAAGGCTAAAAATGAAAAATTGTATGATTGTATTAATTAAAGTAGAAAAAAATACTTGACTGAATCCGAAACCAGTTGTGATAAAACTCTCAAAAAACTAGAAACTTTCTAAACCTTATAAAGTATATCTACCAAAACAAACCTACAGCTAACATTATACTTAATGCTGAGAAATTGGATACTTTCCCTTTAAGATGGGCAACAAGGCAAGAATGTGCTGTTTCTATTCAAGATGGTACTAAATTTCATAGCTAGTTCAATAAGACAAAAAAAGGGATATAAAATGTATACAGATTGAAAAGGAAGAAATGAAACTGTCTTTGTTAGCAGATGACATAATTGTCTATATAGAATTTCCTGAAGAACTGAAAAAAAAATCCTGATAATAAGGGAATATAGCAAGGTTCCAGCCTACAAGTTAATGTGCAAAAGTTAATTACTTTCCTGTGTACCAGCAATGAGCTATTGTAATTTAAAACACATACACACAAAATAAAAACACAGTACCTTTTACATTGCACATTGTAAACATGAAATACTCAGGCATAAAGGTAAAAAACTAAATATGGGCTGTATATTCAAAAATCCGCAAAACTCTGATGAAAAAAAAGAAAGGAGATCTAAAAAATGGGGAAACATTCTGTAATCATAGAGTAGAAGACACGATATTGTTGATACGTTATGTTTCCCCCTGCCTTTGTTGATAGATTCAGTGCAATCCTAATCCAAACACCAGTAAGCTGTTTTTGCAGACTTCAGTAAACTGATTCTAAAGTTTATATGCAAAGGCAAAGATCTAGAATAGCCGACAGAGTACTGAAGAAAACAAAGCTGTAAGACTCACATCAGTTAATTCCAATAACTATAATAAAGCTACAATAATCAAGATATTTTGTTGATGGAAAAAGACTGAAATCAGTTGAACAGGATCAAGAGCCCAAAGGTAGAAATACATAAAGATAGCCAACTGATCTTTGACAAAGAACCAAAGGCGAATTAATGGGGAAACAAACTTTTCATGAAAGGGTGCGGCAGCAGCTGGGTGTTGATATGCAAAATGATGAACCTAGACATAGACTTTATAGCTTTCCCAAAATGTATCTCCAAATCAATCATAGAGCTAATGTGAAACACAAAATTGTAAACTTCCAGAAGAAAATCTAGGTGGCCTTGGATTTGATAATAAATATTTAGATACAACACTAAAGGCACAATATGTAGAAGAAAAAAAAGTGATATAGTGGACTGTATTAAAAACTTGGTGAAAGGCAATGTCAAGACAAAAGAAAGCCATAAACTGTGAGAAAATATTTTTAAGACACATACCTGATAAAGGACTTGTGTCCAAAATATACAAAGAACTCTTAAAACCCAACAAGAAGAAAACAACCCACAAAAACTGGACAAAAGCTCTAAACAGTTTCCTCACCAAAGAATATACATATGTGGTGAAAATGTATACGAAAATGTCCTTAACATTATTTGCCATTAAGGAATTTGAAATTAAAACAGTAATGAGATACCACAACACACCTACTAGTATCGCTAATATATATATATATATATATATATATATATATATATATATATATATATATAATTTTTTTTTAAACACCTAACTGGTAATACCAATTGCTGGCCAGGATTCAAAGTGTTAGTAGCTCTCATTTATTGCTGGTGAGAATGAAAAATGATATGAGCATTTTGTGAAACAGTATGGCCATTTCTTATAAAGATAAATATTTTCTTAACCATGCAGTCCAGCACTTGCACTCCTAAGTACTCACTCAACCGACCTGAGAACGTATGTCCACACAAAAACCTGAAGAAAAATGGCATAGCAGCTTTATTCATAGTCACCCAAAAGTGGAAGCAACCCAAATAATCCTTTCATAGGTGTGTGGATAAACTTTGGTAGATCCATACAATGTGATACTCTTGGTATCCATACAATGTGTATACTATTCAGCAATAACATGAAGTGATCTATCAAGTCATGAAAAGACATGGGTGACCTTGAAATGCTAATTGAAACAAGACAGTCTGAAAAAACTACACTGCATGATCCCAAGTGTATGACATTGTTCAAAAGGCAAAACTATAGCAAAGTTAGATTAGAGGGTTGGCAAGCCCTGGGGCACGGGAGGATTATATCGGTGTCATGTAGGGTACTTTCTTAAGGACAGTGGAAGTATTCTGTATGATACTGTAACTGTGGGCCTATGACACCATACATTTGTCAGAATCCATAGGACTTAACGGCACAAAGTGTGAAGCTTAATTTATTCAAATTAAAAAATCATTTAGAAGGCCAAGATGGATTGTAGAATGTGACAAAATAATCCAATTGTTCATAAATATATGAAACATTCTCACTGACTGACATGGGGTGGGGGAGTTACTGACCTAAGTAAATTTGTAAATGGAGCGGCATCTGTAAGACTAAAGGCAAAAGAAACTGTACGTAAACACTGTACTCTACTTGATACGTGGGCTATGGGTTAACATTTATGATACTACTGTACCTGTGTGCTGGACCTGAACAATTAAGTAAATGGATGGTGGACTATAGGAGTCAGATTTTTCACTGTTGGAGTGCAAATTTACAGATAAGGGCAGGAGATAAGGGGAAGGAGACTAGAATGTGGTAATGGACTAGAGTTGGAGTCATTGGTATAAATTCATGTTTAGCTTAATGTAGATCAAGATGTATAAGTACACACACATATATTTCCTTGCTCTGTCAGCTGACAGGGCCTAGAAGCAGTTGATAACTTCCAGTAGCACACCTAGTATTCAGATCTTGGTTTCTAATATCATTCTCTCATAAAAGGTACCAAGGCTCCTTGGAGGAATGGCTGATTCTAGGACTGAGACAGGAAATATGCAAGATGAGCTTGGAGCATCTTGTAGTGCCAGAAAGGAAGGAAGTTCTGGGGAGGGGGAAAAAAAAGAAGGTTAGGGGAGAAATATGTCAAAAGGACAAAGGAGCCAACTGAAAGAGCTCCCAATACCTAAAGCTGAAACAGTTTAAGGAACATATTAAATGAAGTAGTATTGGATTATAACCCAAAGTATAAAGTAAATATCCATGAATTCAAACTAATAGCAATAAATGCTTTAAGAAATAAATGAACTGGGGAGGGAAGGCATATCTCTTATGCAAATGAATTCCAAATATTAAATGTGGATACTCTACCCTCAAAGAGGTGGAGTATAAGCTACGTATAATGACTCCTTTCCAAAGGACACAGCATGAAACGAGGACCAAAAAGACTTTACAGTAGAGAAATCTGATAAACACTGCCTTACACTCTTGATCGGAGTGAATTATCAATAGTGAAAAGTCATGTTGATAGTATATTCCTTTGATATGTGATTAAAATGGTATTTTATCTTTGTAATCTTCCTCCCAAAAAATACATAGCTCTAGCCTAACCATGAGAAAAACATCGGAAAATTCCCAACTGAGGAGATTCAACAAAATACTTGAGCAGCACTCCTCAAAACTGTCAAGGTCATCTAAAACTTGGAGAATTTGGGAAACTGTCATAGCCAACAGGATCCTAAGAAGACATGACTAAATGTAATGTAGTATTCTGGGTGAGATCTTGGGACAGAAAAAGGACATTAGGCAAAAACTAGGAAAATCTGATCAAACTATGGACTTTATTTAATAATGTCATTATTGGTTCATTAATTATAACAAATATACTAACATAGGATATTGATAATAGGGGAAACAGGGTGTGAGGTATATGGGAACTGTCTGTACTATCCACAAATTTCCTGTAAGTGTGAAACTGTTCAGAAGTTTTTTTTTAAACAGAATTAGTTGAACCATACAATGAATAAATTTATATGTTTATACATATATTTAGTTATCCATGTAAATATAGATCTACACCTTTTGTATTTAGTTGACTTCCTACTTGTTTATCCTCTGAATGTGTTTAATTTTTAAATTTATTATGGAAGTATAATTGATATACAATGTTATGTTGGTTTCAGGTATTCAGTAATTCTAAACATTATTCATTGCTCACCACATTAAGTCTAGTCACCATTTGTCACCATACAATGTTATCACAATATTATTGCCTATACTCCCTATGCTGTACTTTTCATCTTATTTATTTTATAACTGGAAGTTTCTACTACTTAATCCCCTTCATCTATTTTGCCCATCTCCCCACCCACCTCACTTCTGGCAACTATCAGTTTGTTCTCTGTATTTAAGAGTTGGTTGGTTGGTTGGTTGGTTGGTTGGTTGGTTGGTTTTGTCTTTTAGATTCCACGTATAAGTGAAATGATAAGGTACTGTCTTTCTCTGATTTATTTCACTTACCATAGTACCCTCTAGGTCCATCCACGTTGTCGCAAATGGCAAAATTTTGTCCTTTTTTATGGCTCAGTAATATTCTATATTGTGTGTGTGTGTGTGTGTGTGTGTGTGTGTGTGTATAGCATTTTCTGTATCCGTTTACCTATTGATGGACACTTGGATTGCTTCTATATCTTGGCTATTGTAATTATTGCTGCAATAAATAGGCGTGTATTTTTCTCTTTGAATTAGTATTTTTGTTTCCTTGGGGGTAAATACCCAGTAGTGGAATTACTGAATCCTATGGTATTTCTTTTTTTAATATTTTGTGAGACTTCCATACTGTTTTCCCCAGTAAGTTTACCAGTTTACGCTCCTACCAGCACTACACAAGAGTTCCCTTTTCTTTACACCAACAATTGTTGTTTCTTGTCTTTTTGATATTAGCCATTCTGACAGGTGTGAGGTGCTATCTCATTGTGGTTTCGATTTGCATTTCCTGATAATTAGTGATGTTAAGCATCTCTTCATGTGTCTCTTGGCCATCTGTATGTCTTCTTTGGAAAAATGTCTTTTAGGTCCTCTGCCTACTTTTTAATTGGATTGTTTGTTTTTAGGGGGTTGATTGTATACATTCTTTATATATTTTGAGTGTTAACCCCTTATTGGATATATTATTTGCAAGTATCTTCTCCCTCTCTGAATGTATTTTTAAACATATATAAAGTATTACATAAACATTAAGTGTTTTTTCTCTTTTCAAACATCCAGGTTTGCTTAGAACTGTATTCATTTTTCTTGTTTTTTAAAATATTTTTAAATGTTTATTTCTTTTTGAGAGAGAGGGAGAGAGTGGGAGAGGGAGAGTAAGGCATAGTGCAAGCAAGGGAGGGGCAGAGAGAGAGAGGGAGACACAGAATCCAAAGCATGCTCCAGGCATGGTCCACGAATCATGAGATCTTAACCTGAACTTAACCTAGATCATATGCTTAACCGACTGAGTGAGCCACCCAGGCACCCCTGTTTTTTTTTTTAAGTTTATTTGCTTATTTTGAGATCAAGGGAGAGAGTATGTGTGTCTGAGTGGGGGGTGGAGGGGCAGAGAGAGAGCGGGAGAGAGAAAATCCCATGCAGGCTCCACGCTGTTAGCAGGGAACCCATTGCCAAGCTCAAACCCATGAACTGTGACTTGAGCCGAAATCAAGAGCCGGAAGCTTAACCAACTGAGCCACCCAGGCACCCCAACATTAAGTGTTTAATATTAAGTGTTAAATATTATAACACAAAGTATTGTAAGAAATATTATCTTGATTGAAAGCCTCCTTCAGGTTGAGATTTCAGTAGCATTCATTGATGTTTTATTATTTATCAAGATCTTTAATAAGCACCTTCTCAATTTATGTTTACTATTAATAATATATATATTATATATATAAATTGTTAACATAAAATCTTGTTCTAAACATATTTGATATAAAGGTCTCTTTAAGGACTCATGAATCTAATAAAAACACTAATGGCAATCTTTTATTTTTAACAATTCAAAGTTAATTGATGAATATATATTCATATAGACATGTTTATGAATGCATGGAATAATGTTTTTACAGATGACTGAAAACTTACGTATGACATGCATTAAGGACACTAAATCTCTATGGCAGTTATTGCTGTAGCTACAAAACCTTTTCTGTAGACCATGTTCAGTGACTAATATTTCTTACGTCATTTCCTCTTGTCTTTTGGTGCTAGATTACTCAGATAATAGAATGCCATTTCTATCTTCATCTGACAATTAAAAGAAATGTAAAAAAGGAACGTTTTGTTAGCAATTCATTATGAGAGTTGTGTGATACTTCTTTAAAACTTCTCAAAACCAATTATGTGTTTCTGCTTCATTGTTAAAGTCATGGTTAGCAGGAATGTAACTTTGTTTTCAGACGATGAAAGCTTTTGCTTTATCAAGAATTATTGTTTTCCGGTTTAAGAGAAAGGACTTCAAGATCACCTTTTTTCAAATGCAAACACCTTTTCAAGTAAATGTCTCTCAGATTGATTACTCTTAAATCACCACCATTAATTGATCAGGAAAAGGGATATTTTACATGGTCAAAGACAAGAGAAATTATGCCTTCCTCCAAGGACGTTTAGAGAATGGTTTCCTTAAGGAAGCACCTAACACGTGCTCATGATTATCTTTCAGAATACATTAAAGGAACCAAAAACCATGTGAAACATTAAATAGGAAGAATTCTACATTTTCAAGACTTCTTTTCTGGAAGAAAATAAATACCTCTATTTATTTTCATGAAAATATTTACAGACAGTGATGCAAATTCATTCTAGACTTGGGAAACTGATGGAAGTAGCAAATTAGTATACACTGATGAAAAGAAACAGCCCTGCTTAGCGTTTAATCCAAATCCTTTTCAATTGGAAAAGTGAGTCTGTCTTTACTGTATGCATGCATATCCATGTATATATAAAGCATTTTACTGGATGAAGTATTTTCTCACTGCTTTGCCGAGTAGTGCCCTGTGAACACACCTTTCTTAGCCCTTGCTCACTGTTCTTAGAGTAAACCATTGTCAAGTATGTTTGTGTTTGTACCCTTGCCTCTTGTTTTTCCTGAAGTCACATCGTTTTCCACCAAGTGTGCCAGCACCTCTTTTGCACAGAACTTACAGTGATCTTTCACACGTGGCTTGAATTTGGTTCTCCTCAGAGTCCTTCCTTTTGAGGTCACTTTTCTCTCTCGGGGTGGACTAAGTCCTGTCCAGACTGTATCCATAGCCCTTTTTCCTGGAGCTGAATTTCCTTATCATCCTAACACTTGGCCTGTCTGTCATTCCATTCTGCATCCCCTATTTTCCACATCCCACCTCCTTTTCTTGTTTTACTCTATCCTTTTGTCCTGGAGACACATTCCATGAACTTCCTATTACAGGTCTCTGGGAAGAAAAACAAAACCGGGTATTTATGTCTGGCAATCCATTTATTCCACTATTAACCATTTGATTTGGATTTTAAAGTCTTGGTTCATAAACTTCCTCCATAACTTGAAGGGTTTTTTTTTTCCTCATTTGCCTTTTATATTTTAGTGTGGCTTTGGTAAAATTCAATGTCATTGTGATATCCATTCTCGTTTTTTCATCATGTAATAGTATTTTTTCTTTGTTTTTTAAAAAAATTTTTTTGAATGTTTATTTTTGAGAGAGAGAGAGACAGAGCATGAGTGTGCAGGGGCAGGGAGAGAGGGAGACACAGAATCTGAAACAGGCTTCAGCCTCTGAGCTGTCAGCACAGAGCTGGATGCGGGGCTCGAACCCACAAACCGCGAGATCATGACCTGAGCCGAAGTCATACACTTAACCGACTGAGCCACCAGGCGCCCTAGTATTTTTTCTTTTTGAAGGTTTTTTTTTTTTTTAATTTTTTTTTTTTAACATTTATTTATTTTGAGACAGAGAGAGACAGAGCATGAACGGGGGAGGGGCAGAGAGAGAGGGAGACACAGAATCAGAAGGAGGCTCCAGGCTCTGAGCCATCAGCCCAGAGCCCGATGCGGGGCTCGAACTCACGGAACATGAGATCGTGACCTGAGCTGAAGTCGGACGCTTACCGACTGAGCCACCCAGGCGCCCCTCTTTTTGAAGGTTTTAATGATCACCTGCTTAACGCTCACTTCCTGAAATTTCACCATTATTTGCTTTATAGTTTATTTTGGATTTTAATGTTTTTTTTAAGTTTATTTATTTTGAGAGAGAGAGCAAGCACAAGCAGGGTAGGGGTAGAGAGAAAGGGAGAGAGAATTCCAAGTAGGCTCTGCTCTGACAGCGCAGAGCCCAACACGGAGCTCACACTCATGAACCGTGAGATCATGACCTGAGCCGAGATCAAGAGTTAGATGTTCAAGCGACTGAGCCACCCAGGTGCCCCAAGTTTATTTTGGATTTTAAGAAGCATTTCAGTCTGAACACTTATTTCCTTGATTTGCTGTCATAATTTCTTTGATAATTTTCTCTGCTCTTTTCTATGATTGTGTTTATTGAAATGGGTATCCTCCAGTTTTCTTCATTTCTATCAGTCCAGCGTTCAGTATTTTTATTCTACTTTCCAGGAGATTTCCCTTAGTGTATCTTTTATCACTTCTACTACATTATTTATTTCAGCTATCCAATTTTAATTTGCAAGAGCTCTATGGTTCTCTGATCATTCTTTCTTTTAGAGCATTCTGTTCTTGTTTTTAATAGATGTAAAAACCTTTCTTATCCCTCTGATTTTATTGTTGTTTTACTTTGATATTTTCTTCTACCAATTCCTCCTACTTTCTGTTTCTTTGGTTCTTTTTACATATACATTTTAAAAACAAATTATTTTAGCATTTTGTGTTTTGTTTCCTTTTATCTTTTCCTTCTTTGAAAAGCATTCACTTCATACTTGATGTGCCTCAACTCTTTGTTCATATATAAACTTCCAGTACTAAAAATTGATTGAATTTTCTGTGCATAAAGGTACTTTTCCACAAGTTTATCTGGCAGTGAGGGGAAATTTAGTGAGGATTGCCCCCAATAGGGTATCTGCAACATTTTTCTTGGGGGATGATTAGTTTATGCAGTGAAAACATAAATCAGTTTATGCACGTCCCATGCTTAAAATACTTCAGCAATTTCCCATAATACACAGAATGGAATTCAAACTTCATATCAGGACTCCTAAAGCCCTGCATGATGTGGCTTCTGCCTATCTCTTAAATTACATTTCATATCACTTATCAGTTCTTACTTGAGTCTTGCTGGCTTCCTTCGGTTCCTTGGACAAGCCACATTTTTACTCCACAGGGACTTGTTTTTAATACTTCCTCTACCAGGAACTCTTTTCTCCCAAATATTACATGCATGTATCTTTCTTTTTTTTTCTTTTATCAGAAATAACTAACTCCTCTTCACAGAGGTTTTTCCCAGCCAGAGTATCTAAGAAAGTGCTCCATTAGCTCGCACAGCACCATGTTTATTCCCTTTTCTTTATGATAAACTGTAATTGTAATATATTTATTTTTATTTCTCTCTTTCATCCTCACTAGAAGATGGGATGCTGATGAGAGGGACCTTATCCACCATTTTCACTATTGTATCCTGGCACCTAGCTTGGTACCATACACAGAGAAGGTTCTCATATGTTTTTTCTTTAAATTTTTAACGTTTCTTTATTATTGAGAGACAGAGACAGAGCATGAGCATGGGAGGGGCAGAGAGAGGAGGAGGCACAGAATCCGAAGCAGGCTCCAGGCTCTGAGCTGTCAGCACAGAGCCCGACCCGGGGCTCGAACTTACAATTCGCGAGATCATGACCTGAGCCGAAGTCAGAAGCTTAACCGACTGAGCCACCCAGGCACCCCTCATATGTTTTTGTAGTGAAAAACGTATGCCTTTCTACCTACCATGATGTTAAGCTGTGGACATTTGGTCACTTTTCTATGCCTTTATTGACTGGTTATTGATTGATCATCCATTTATTAAGGACATACCAAGTGATACATAATACATGACTGCTAAAAACTAGAGACACAGAGACTTTTAAAGAGGAAGTTGTTTTCCTCTAGGGATTGCTAATTGGAGGAAAAGGTTCATCAAGTGATATTTTAATAGAATAGATATTACAGCAGAGGTCTCTAGAAGATTGAATGGAACTACAGAGAAGAGGCTGACCAATTACACGTATAGATGTGCCATAAGATCACTAAACATTTGAAAATCATGTACAAGATGCTTATTAGACCAGGACTAGGCAGGAGAGAATGCACTATGGTCAGAGAGAGCAGTCAATATGCCAGCAAAGAGTAGTGAAAAGATATTTGGTGTCTGTTATGTTTGAATTTGCTTATTTTGAAGCATTCACCATGCATCATATTTTGCCTTGGCTCTTAGTTTTTATTTAAGCTTCAGATACTAAAATTAAAATTTCTAGGTGCAGAAATGTGTTTTTGTTCTGCATACTTCTGAGGTAGAGCCACAGGTAGATGTTGGTTCCCGTTCCTCTACCTATCCTTCTCATCCTTTGTAGGGGTCCCAGGTAAATGCACCCCAGCCCACAGCCAACTTAATATTAGAATGCCCCCACATGAGGCAATACTGGCTGAATCTAGCTCAATTTCTAAATGCTCAAGCAGTAAAGTAGTTTTTCTTTTAAATCACTAAGTTTGGGGATTGCTTATTGAACACTAATAACAAAAACAGGCATAATATAAGTAGGACAGAATATCTTTAGTCCAGGCAATGAACATGCAAGTGTGTTGACGTGGTACAATGGAAGACTGAATCATTGGAGAAAAGGAGATAGGAAAGGACCACTTGTCATAAAGATAGATGTCTATATCCATATCTATATATCTATATGTATGTGTATATCTATATAGTTGAGAGTTATATCATCTGTAGTGATAGGCAGAGTAATAGGAAGAAACTAATATCTTCCAAGAATGAAGGAGAATGACCCAGGGCTTAGTAGATACCAAGGGTGAGATATAATATAGATTGATGTTATAAACTTCATAAGTGAGAGGTTTTAGGGATAAAGAAGATAGAATATTCTGGAAGTAGCAGTGAGAAACAAGAAAGACTCCTAATCATCTCCAGAGCAGACATATAAGGGCTGTGTCAGATGGTAACAACAGCCATTGCTTGGGAGAGCTTCAGGAGAAGCATTGTCATCAGAGGAGACCCTCTTTGAAGGTAAAGGGAACGTGAAAATAGATAGTTTAAGGTTACACAGGATTTTGCTGATGGTACACCAAGAATTCCAGAAAGAATGATAGGATCAGAATGAGGAATGTGCAGAGCCATATAGAGAAAAGACCATAGGAGATAAGTGGTGAACTGGTCCCTGGGATCTTTTAGTGACTGGCAAACAAAGTTAATAACAAGTTGATATTAGTTCTGATAGACTCAAGGAGGATAGTTTTGTTGAGGACTTTGGTAGGGAGATAGAAAAATATGATTCATATTTTAGCTCCATGTTAGCCATGTAGATGGATATGGAAGACCTAGGAGAGAATAGTCTTATTCCACTGTGCAGGACTTACTGGGATAAGACTCCTACTAATTTATTCATTGAAATCTGGGCTATCTTTATGTACCATGCAAAGAAGGGTAGGACTGTAGAAGCATGATCAAACTTTAGGAAAGGAGAAGACAGTAAGTGTGTAGAGGAGAAAATACTCTTGGAAAAATAGAATCAAAGGGAAGAGTTGAATTTGCAACTGTGTGCTTTGCATATCCACCAGTAGTTTCTGTGATCTCATAACTGTTCCTACAAAAGATTTCCACTGAGTTTCACCTCAGCCCAGATGGCTGTGTTAATGAAGTGGCCCCATGATCAATCAAGAAGAAACAGCACACTCTTTGAATACACGAACACACACACACACACATACACACATGCACACACTTAATAAATAGAATTTTAATATCTTTCTTCTTTATAAAAAATAAATATATGAAAAAGAAAGTTGTATAGTTGAAACAGTTTTGCAAGTGTGACATTGAGATAAATGTTTTGAATGATTACAGGGAGAAATACTATGCAAACAGTTTGCTATTCTATGTTTTATCTATTTTGTTGTTTTGCAAAACAGGGAGGTATATATTTGTTTGTTTGTTTATTTATTTATAGAGAGAGCACAAGTAGGGGAGAGGCAGAGGGAAAGAGAGAGAATCTTAAGCAGGCTTCATGCACAGCATGGAGCCTGATGCAGGGCTTGATCTAACGAACCATGAGACCATGACCTGAGCTGAAATCAAGAGTTGGATTCTTAACCAATGAGCCACCTCGATGCCCCAAAACAGGGCAGTATTTATAAAAACAATCTCTTTGTATAGCTCTGTGTTTTCATTTGTAATTCAAAGTCAGATAATTATATATGTATGTGTATATAAAAAAGATAAAGATAGACATAAATGATATATAAAATACATACACACATTTCCTGGCATATAATGGAGTAAAATAAATGCCTTCCAAATAAAAAAAGTAATACAAAGAATATAAAGTAAGTACCATCTTAGTAAAAATAAAAACAAGGTTTAGCATATAATTCAACATCTCAGCATCTTATATGAACAGTTTGTTTAACTGCTCAACAATACCCAGGTATGGGGGGAGGGAAGAATAGAAGAGAATAAAACTGTGATGTCAGTTAAGATTTTTCAGTAAAGATCAAATTAATGACAAAAAATGATATTTTGTTTAAATACACTGTTTTCATAGATACCTATCTCAGTGTGTCTCTATGTATTTGTCTATATCTATTTATAAAAAAAGAGCTTAGACCAAACTGTTCATATGAGATGTTGAATTATATGCTAAACCTTGTTTTTATTTTTACTAAGATGGTACTTTATATTCTGGCTCATTTGGTAGAGCACGTGACTCTTGATCTCGAGGTCATGAGTTTGAGTCCTATGTTTGGCACAGAGATTTCTTAAAAAAAAAAAAAAGAGCTTAGAGAATGGGAAATAATTGTCTTTATGTCAACACATTCTTTTTCATCGATCAGTTTTGAATATAAGCTATAGGAATGTTGATCCACGCCACTGAATTTAATAAAGGAAAATGATAAATAAAATATTTTTCTATTTTCATTATTTTTAACACATAACAAGGTTTTCAAAAAAAATTTTTAGTGTTTATTTTTGAGACAGAGGGAGACAGAGTGCTAGTGGGGGAGGGCAGAGAGAGAGGGAGACATGGAATCTGAAACAGGCTTCAGGCTCTGAGCTGTCAGCACAGAGCCCGACACAGGGCTCAAACCCATGAACTGTGAGATCATGACCTGAGCTGAAGTCAGACACTTAACCGACTGAGCCACCCAGGAGCCCCAAGACATAACAAGGTTTTAAAATAAATTATTCGTATTTTTTTATATCCAGGATACTCTTGTAGATATTTAAAAGCAAATGGGATGAACAGTAGTCAAATAAATTCTTCTGAGTGAGTTTAAGGATACCACAATAGGCTATTAGTATCTGATATCAATTCCTTTGTGCACATAATCCTCTTACCCTTTTTTTGTTTAAGTTTATTTATTTTGAGAGAGACAGAGACAGCACAGGTGGGGGAGGGGCTGAGAGAAAGAGACATAAAATCCCAAGCAGGCTCCACACTTTCAGCCTGGAGCCTGATGCAAAGCTTGAACTCACGAAACCATGAGATCATGACCTGAGTCAAAACCAAGAGCGGACAGTGATTCTACTGAGCCACCCAGGCACATGTCCCCTTACTCTTAGGTTTTTTTTTTAAGTTTATTTATTTATTTTGAGGCAGGGAGGGGCAGAGAAAGAGGGAGAGAGAGAATCTGAAGCAAGCTCTGCACTGTTAGCACAGAGCCTGATGTGGGGCTCAAACTCATGAACCGTGAGATCATGACTTGAGCCAAAACCATGAGTCAGATGCTTAACTGACTGAGCCACCCAGGCATCCCACTCTTCAAAACATACCCCATCTTTTTGAAGTAGAAGGATAATCATGAGGGCATGACATCATGGAAATCAAACGGTGAAGTATCTTTAGGAATGTCAAATGCTACTGAAGGGATGAAGAAAATGAGGACTCAAAATTGGCCTGAATTTAACAAAATAGAAGTTACTGGTGATTGTAACAAAAGAATTTTCTGAAAGAATTTGGAGATTAATGTGTGACCGAATGAGTTCTAAGGTGAAAGGGGAGTGAGAAAATAGAGATAGTATCAATATAACAAATTTTATCAAGAGAAATCAAATGATTTCTTCATATCTGGAAATACTGTAAGGAATCCTGCCAGCCATATGTTTAGAATTGGTATGGTTAAACTGTATTTTCAGATGAAGAAAATCAGAGTCCAGAATAAATTGGTGTTTGATTCTTATTTCTAGTTCACATCATACACCCAAGGCAGACAATTCTTTCTTCCTCAGGTGCTACTTCAGTGCAATCATCTTTGATTCCAGTATCTAGCACCATGTGCATATCACAGTAGTTTCATAAAAAAAATATATATATATATATATATATATATATATATATATTTGTTTCATTTGAATAGAACCAAGCAGTTTAACCAGTCAAGGGTTAATAGAAGTAATGTAGTAACAAAGGTCTTTAGAAATTGGATCACAACGTTGTTATTTGCACCATAGTTCATTGTGGTCAAGAAGATCAGTTTTTGATGCCTAACATGGATTTGCAACCTATATACAACAACCCCCTACCTTTCTAAAACATCTATCACTTCCCAATCCCACCCACATAGCTGTAAACTCATAGTACCTGTGGGAAAGATCTACCATAAGCCCAAATTGAGAGTCAGATGTGTCTTAAATGTCCAGAAAACCAATGCAGGAACTCTAAATGAGATGATTTACATTGACAGGCTTATTTGTTGCTCTGCTATTTCTGCCACTGTAATTATAAGAGGAAGGTTTGTACCACTGATGCAAGGCAAGAGAACAAAACAGTGTTAGGGGAGAATAGTGTGTTTCCCATTCAGATCCATGGAGCGATCTGGTTGATGAGCCCTTTGGAAAAATAAGTTTCAGGCAGAAGCTTCAGAAGACACTTTTATAAAGGGCACTGTACAAGAAGGGGCTCAGGATGATGACAAAGTGGCCTGGGGTACAAAAAGCTAAGTATTTTTTTTCCAGTTTCTGTATGGCAGAGTTCCACCAGAGTGCCCTGAGTGTTCAAGTGCAGTGGAGACGCAGCGAAATAGAACAGTGGTGCACTGATAATGAAACTGACTCTTGAGCTGTAATAAATAGCCAGTAGACACAGGAGTACATAACATGGGAATGAGCTTAGTATGGGAATGAGCAGGATCACCTGGAGCCATTGTTCACTTTGTGAATGCACATAAAATACTTAATGACTCCCCCAAATAATTTAATTGGGTTTTATTTTAGAAAACATGTAAGTGGGGACAAGAAATATAAAAACTTCAATCATTATTCTTGCTGTGGTTTTATTCATATCATGGCATTATGGGGATGTGTAAGAATTTGAGTGTGTGTGTGTGTGTGTGTGTGTGTGTGTTCCCATCTATGTTGGTTACTTTTACCAAAGGGACTGCTGTTGGTGGGAAAACAACATAATTTGTCTGCAGTTTACCTGAAAGAGTTAATAACATATTCCTCAAAAGACCTACTTAACCTGTCCTGGAGCACAAAACGTGGCTTCGTCACTAATAAAACTGAGTGAGAGAAATTCTACAAACATCTAGAGAACAATGAAACCATACAAAATAAACACAGTGGGATCATTACCAGTAAATCATTCTGGGCAAAGTTAAGAGGGTTTCTTTTGGCATCTTATAAAATTAGTGCATGAAGGAAGGACTATGGATAATAAATGTCTAAGTTTCAATAAGGTGGTTGGTACAGTGGTTCCAGTGAGTGTATAAAAATTGTCAAATCAGTTTTGATAAGAACACAATAAAATGGATTAAAAACAAACTAAGAGATCGTGAATGTGGAGAATGATAGATGAGAGTAGGACCTTTGAAGTACCGGAAAATGATTCTTGGCTCTAGTAAATGGATTTCTGACCATAAATAGAGGGCAAATAGGGTTTGAATTAGATTGGCAGATTATATCAGCTTGGAAGGTGCTGTAAAAATCAGTTTGGAGAGAGAAATGATATAACTGGTTGTAAATAAGTTAAGTCTGTGGGCAGAAAAGAACAAATGAGATTCAATTTGTAAAAGAGCAAGCAGGAAAGCTATTACCAAACAACTGTATGACACTACCATTTATTGCTAATAAAAGTGATGGCATAGCATTTTACAGTATATAGCATGCCTCGTAAATACTGATTTTTATGTGCTTATTGGGTAGCAAGCCAAGTGAGCAGACTACTTTCTGGAATAAGGTTGATTATCCAAGGGAAGTCATTGAGTCCTCCTCGGACTACGCACTAGTGTCAGTGTGTTTGGCAGATGGGCCAGCTGCGGAACTTGTTTCCATCTCCATCTGGCTCCTACTGATTCTTGGAGCCTTTTCTGCCTGTTAGGAAACAGGCAGCAAATATTTCTAAATCGTATAGCAACATGTCCTTAATGCTCTGATGTTCAATCAGGCGCTGCCTTCTAAGTTGTATCCCATTGCATATTCTGCACTTTGTCCCCTCTAATGTATTTTTGTTATTTGTCACATATAATTTCATAGAATAAGTGCACAACTTCCATCTGTCCCCTAAGGTCTAAAATAAAAAGAAAAGACAAACAGAACTCCTCCTGTTTCTGGTTCATTGGGCCACAGGTGTTGTAGGCAAAGGACTGTTTATTGGTGAGAGATGGGACATTTCCTCCAAGTAAAACCACCTAATTTGTCTCAAAAATTAGAATTCAAATAAGAAAACAAAGTAGTATATACGCATCAAAAAGGGACACAATGAGATGTGTTGAAAGCTCAGTTGTTAGCTACTCAAGATGTGAATACATGATCATATGAAAGTGCCAGTGACTTTCCTGTGTTAGAATGCCAACTGAAGCCAAAGAACAAAGTGTACCAAACTCCGTTAAAGGACAATAGATGCGTTGAAGAGTTCTATTAGAATTGTATGGTGAAGGAAAAAAGCAGGTCAGAGGTATTTAGACTGAGAAAACCAAGTCATTTCATCATAAATACATAAGAATGGTGAGCAGCCCCAAAGAAAGAACAACTTGAAGACTTGCTTCAAATGCGAGCCTATTGTTACTTATAAAAGGGTAATTATGATGATAAAATTGAGTGCATTTAAATTCAGTTTCCTAAGTAAGTGAGTACCTCACCGTCTTCAGAGCTTGTGGGATGCTCAAGCATTCACAATTACATTTGACATTATATTAACTGGGTGAAGAGAAAACTCTTGAGGCCTCATAACTGGGCAAATCAGTATTGGCAAGGAATCTGGGTCAAGAATGCCAATGTCAGTAAAGAATAAAAAGATCAGCACTCTCAGTTAGAATATCATATTTTCTGACAAAGCTGTACTTGTCAAGAAGGAATGAGGTTAAAAATCACCCAGAGTTTGCATCTGAGTTCTCACTAAGAGATAAGGATTATGGAGAATCATGAAGAATTAGGCATGGAGGTTGAGATTTCACACATTTGAACAGGAATTGTCATGACTCCAATAGAAAGAAAAGGATGTCTGTGATGAAGATTTGGGGTGATGGGGGTATGTGGGGTCCAGAGATGATGGCCAAGAAACAATTCTTGTAGATGTCTTTGGTGCAAAAAGGTGATTTTTATTAAAGCACGGGGACAGGACCCATGGGCAGGAAGAGCTGCACTGGAGTCGTGACAAGTAACTCATTCTGTACCCTTAGGTTGGGAGGGGGACAGGGATACAGTAAGTCTCTAAGGAATTTGGGAAGCAAGGTTTCCAGTGCCTTGAGGGGCTAGCTGTTGCTAGGGAAACACCATTTATTACCGTTTTATAAAACCACAGTCATGAGACCCTTCAGATGTATATCGGGGCAGGGAGGGGCATAAGCTTGGAGTATGATTGCCAGCATATATCTTGGGGAAGCTGAGATAAAGGAAGTAGACTTACAGGATCCTCAAGGTTGGGGTAACATTAAGCTAAGATTGTCTTTTGCCCCCAGCAAAATGTCATCATCTAGGCAACTGAGCTCCTAGAGGGAGATCACTCTGCTGGTTTCAAGGACTTGTCTATGGGCTGTAGGCAGTAAGGGAATTTAATTTTTCATTTGCCTTAGTTTCCCACATCACTATGGCAAGCACTTTAACCCCTTTCCTTTGTTCTTGGATAGCCAGGAGTGTCCCAGGAAAATCACACATATTCCACCAGGGGGCGGTGCTGTTAGCCTCTGTTTTGCCCTCAGCTTGCCCCCACACTCCCTTATCATCTGGAAGATAGAACTCTTGCCTTGACCACTCAGACACTTTATGCTGCTACCAAAAGCTCAACCCCATCTTGAAGGCTTTCCATGACCAGAGATTTCCCCTAAATAACACAGTGAATCAGTTATATTTCACATACATTTTATTTTTCTTGTTGAACTATGGACAAGTTGATGATGTTTGAAAAGAATTAGCTAATATGAGTAAAATGTAAGAGCTTTATTAAAATAAAAGGCCAAGTTTTGAATGCACTGTACTGGTAGGTCCATAGCTCTTGCTGTAAAGTATGCAAAGATGAGTAGGCTGTATCCTGCACTCTCAGGAGGTACGTAATTTAATGGTAGGCAATGACATGCAAAACTAACTCTAAATAAACAGAAGACAATTACATAGCAACAAAAATACAGCAGCAACACAGTAAAACAATTTGTTTGGGAGATAAAAACATTTCCAAAATAATCCCAGCCCTGTATGTAGAGTGGGGACTTCTTTGCAGTTGGTAAAGATATAAGGATGAAACAAGCCATCCCACCAAGGGCCGATTCCCCAACAGGAGGCTCATTTTATCTTTATCTTTTTTTTAAATCATTTTTGTCCAGCTTAACTTTCACTTTGATAGTCTGAGCTAAAATGGCAAGACAGCATTCTTTGAAGGATGAATCAAGAACATATTCCTAATTTCTCTTGTTTTTGTTGTTGTTGTATCATGTTCACAATGCTATTCGTTGCCATCCAGAACAGAAGGCTCGCTCACCGTTCACAATGAACATGTATTACAGTGAGAGGGAATTTGCCATTGCTAAGATTATATGACACAACTTTAATTTTCTATCTCAGGCCTGGATGATGTTACTGAGCCTTGATTTCTAAGAGAAGCCAGCCTTTTGTTTTGTGGGGTTTTGTTTTGTCTGGTGGGTCCATTCTACTTCTTCTTTCTTGGAACCCCCTTGCCCTATCAATTTCCTTGAGATCTAATTTGGCTGAAGTTATGGACAATCCTATAGTTTACTTTTATTAAGTCATTTATCATTTCCTTTTATTATTGATGGCATGAAAATTCCTTCTTCATTCTACATAAATGAATTAAGTGCCTTTTACACACCAGTGTTCTTTAGATGGGAAATACAGTGGTGAATGAAACCAGCCAAGTTGTTGCCTTTCAGAATTCACAGTTTAAGGCAGGGGACAGACAGTAGTCCTGGATACAAAAAAATTGTTGGAAGAATAAAATTCCAGGTGGTAGTGAGTTGTCTGAATGTTAACGTGTCAGAGTAAGGTTGTGGAGAAGGGCAACATTACTACTTCTGATAAGATGCTCTGGAAAGGCTGCTTGGAGGAGACCAATTGAGGCTGGAATGAAGTGAGGGATGTAGCCCTGTGAGCTTCTGGAGGGAAAGGGTTCTCAGGAGAGCAAATGAAAGGCCCTCTTAGGATGAAGTCTTTGCTGTGACCAAGAGGCAGCAAGTGACCAGGTAGCTAAATTGCAGTGAACGAAGCAGAAAGAATAGGGGATGAGGGCAGAGAGGTAGTCAAGGACCAACTCTGATTAAGTCTTTTTTTTTTTCCTAAGCTAAAACTATCATTTTCATCAATATGTCTGTGGTCCCATGGTCATATCCCGTTTACCTGCTTTCTCAGGCCTTGACCCAGCATTGACTTTGTCCTCTCTTCTCTAGATTTTCCTGTAAAGATACTTCTACTCATGTCCCTGCTTCCAACATACATAAGTGTGATTTGTTGTGCTCGTGAAATAATTAGGAATATATTTATATTTGTCAAGACATTTCACATATGGCTTATTTATAAGGTTCACCTTTGTAGCAGTGAATTGCTTAAGGTAAAGACATAGAAGGGTGTTAGTAATAATTTGAGGGTTGGTGCAGAGGACAACCAATATTTGTAACAACAAATGCCAAATTCAAAAAGAATGTATTTCATTATTAGGGTCTTAATATAAAGAAGGTGGTAGGGAACCTCCGCTTCAGGCTGAGTAGGGCAAGAACTACCCCCTCCCCCCTCCAGTCTATTTCCCTGCAGCTATGACCAATGATTATCACTCACCCATCAGATCCAACTCAGTGAAGGGGCAAAAACATTGATGTAGCTGCTTTGAAACGCAGCAGATTCAAAAATCACATCGATAGCATGGTTTTTGAGGATCCTCTGTCTTTTCCAGTCATCAACCCCTCAGGTATGATAAGTAGCTCTAATATAATTTATCCTCTAAACCAAGAACCAGAAGAAAAAAAGTTACGTCTAATCCCCCTATCTCACTTTATCTGTTTTACAGTTGCTCTTCTCTAGGTGAATAGAAAGGGTAGGGAAGGAATCAAAGAAACAGGAAAAAAAATTAAAACTTCAAGAAACCTACCCATTGTCTTTTTTTTTTTTTTTTTGTCCATAAATAATCTCTGGGCAAAATTATATGTTATAAGGAAATGCATTCCAAAACTTAATTAGGGTTTTTAAAATTCAAGCCCAACATATTATTTTACTTAATTTATATGGGGAATAGGAAGTTCTAATTCAAAGGAAACAATTCAGTTTGTAGCCTGTTCTCCAGAAGAGGGAGGCCAAGCCACATTTACCCTCAAGTTTAACCAATGCTCATATTAATCTTAATGTTTTCCATTCTGGCTCTGGATGTGCACCTGAGAATTGTCCTTCATGGAACACTTTTACATGGGGCCTGGTATCCAGAATCGTCTCATCCTGGGGTTCTTAGGAGTAGAATGTGTACGCAGAAATGGTTTAAGTAAGCAGAAAGATCTAAACTTTAACCTTGGTTTTTTTGAACTCCCTGAAAGGTCACTAAGTTCTACTTACACTGGCATTCCTTTTTATCTTGGTCTCAACAAAGCATTGTCCAATCTCAAGGACATCTGTGTGGATCCCATTTTCTAAGCTATTCCAGTGATTAGCTCAGTTAAATATTACCTACTCTGGGAAGCCTTATGGTATCAACATAAATAAATAACATCCTCCATTCCAATTCTTTCTACCACGTTATTGTACTACCCAATTATATTTATTACACAGGATTCAAAGATTATACACAGATAATTCAAAATTATCTACTTTATTTACTAGTTTCCTGGTTTTGTCTGTTCTGATCCACTAGAATACAGGCACCATGATTCTAGCTATGTTATTTTCTTGTTAATCTAGAACAGTGCCTGTCACACGTGCTGTTTAATAACAATTTTCATACTTTCATTGTAGGAAAATAGAAAAATTACAGAAAAGTTACAAGAAAAGAACAAAGAATGCTCATATACCATTAAACCAGATTCATCAGTTGTTACGATTTTTCCACATTTGTTTTATAACTTTTCCTAAATATTTATGTCTTTCTGTCTACATGTATGTATTTTCTAAGAATATTATAATACCTATCAGTGTAGGAAGTGAAGTCAAGAGATTTATTATTTTCACAGTATTATTAATTAATCCAATGTCCATATTCATATTTCACTATTGTACCAAAATATTCTCTTAGCATGCCTTTTTTTCTGATGTAGGATCTGATCCACAATCATGCATCACATTTAGTTGTCATATGTTTTGGGTATCCTTCAATCTGGAATAGTTTCTCAGCTTTTTTTCTCTTACATGACCATGAAATTTTTTAGGAGTAATTTTATTTAGGAGCATAATTATTTTGTTGAATGTCAATAATTATTTTTTGGAATTTGAATACACGAATACTAACTAACTGCTATTTAGAATTGTCTTGTCCCTATCTAAAGACACATAAGAATTGGAAACATATATATAAAATTTTCAAAACTTCACTCAGTCCATTCCAAGATCTAAGAATAAAATGGGGACTAAGCCAGTCTTTGGGAGAGTCCCAATTTCCAATCTTCCAAAGTTTTCAATTTTCATAACTAAATAAATAATTGCAACAGACTTCTGAAATTTTTTATTAAGCTAGTTAAGAATATACCATGAAAATTTAAATAAGCTATTAGAATATATTTTATGTGGACCTCCTTTAAGAAACATACATCAATAATTACACCAATCTTGTTTAAAATCAAGACTTAACCAGCTTTCTTTTCCAATTCCAGGTTCCAGAATTATCCTTTATTGATTATAAAAATAAAGGAAATATTGTTTGACTCAGGTTTATTTTCAACCAGGTTTTCAGGATAGAGGTTGCCATGGGCCAGCACATCACTCTCCAAAGGAGAGAATCCAAATATGGTGTGCCAACAAAATCACTTAACAATCTCAGATTTTAATACTTTTGAAACTCCAGTACAAGTATATCATGCCCTGGCCATTATTATCTACTTGTCTTCTGTGAAGAAATGGGCAGAATGCTCAGTTTAAATAAATTCGTTCCAACACCTGGGAGCTAGGAATTCTCCCTTTCACCACGAAATTTCATCACCAAAAGGTCCTAAAACACCTTGTATCTCCATGTAATTTTTCCTTTATCTGATAGGAAAACCTGCCTCATCTTTTTAGTCTAGTCAGTAGTTTCCCAGTGCTGGAGATTTATTGGAGTAGCTGAGGAACTCGGAATAGCTAGCAATTCTTGAGCGCCACCACTAGCGATTCTGATGTAATTGTTCTGGAGCGAATTCTTAATAGTTGGTGTTGTCTAAAAGAACTCCAGGTACTTCTAAACTGTAACCAGAGTTGAAGATCACTGATCTGAACCAAGGAAATTCCCATTACCCAGTGATATCAGTCAAGTAGAATGTTGAAATACTTTCCAGTCGGATAGCCCTGCTTCTTATATAATATGCTCATCTTATCCTTTCCCCTGGTTACAAACCAATGTGTGTGGCTAATATGAATCATACCTTTTAATTCCAATTAGGTGCCATGGATTAAGACTCTTGACTAGAATAAACTGGACCATTGTGTTGCATGAATATGTGATCAAGAAACCAGAAACCATCCTAACTTTGTCAACATCAGTTACATTGTTGAATTGATTATACCTCTTATATCCCTTCTTTACGTTAAATCTTTGATCATTTGCTTGATTTCTTCTTTAGAATTGTCATAGTTTTTTATTGCAATGATGACTCATTTAGGTAAGAGATTTTCAGCTGTATAGAAATCAAAAGCATTTGATTTATCACCAGTGAAAGAACATGACAGATTATAAAACTTTGCAAGAGACCATTATGTAGTTAAAGCATTTATATATCCTTTTTTATTTGGTCTCTACAAGTATGGGTATTATGATGTAAATAGTTAAAAACAAAACACAACAATGTCCTTGTCATCTAAACCCTTTCCCTGTAATTTAATCTGGGTTTTGAAAACTACCCATTTCTGAGCTCATCAATGGTTCTTGAATATCGGGTGCACCCTATTTAATCAATAACTAAGCCTTCATTAGGTTGAATGAGCTGTTGATATTTACTTTAACATATTCAAAGTCTGTTCCTCAGTATAGATACTAATTGGATCTTTATTGAATGAAAAGGTCAAGTCGGACTTTCCCTTGGCAATGCTGCTAGCTCCCTCAGATTCGCATTAACAAAACCATGTTATTGCTGCACAAAGAATGCTTATAGAAGAAAAAAAAGAGTATTGACTTCACTGTATGTATTATATTCCCTGAAAATATTTAGAAATGGGCATTCGTTACAGAAGCAAGGAACTTGACAGCTTATTGATTATGCAAATGTTCCCTGCACTTACTTAAAATGAACTAATTAGTGCAAGGGTTGGCAAACTCTTAAACGGCCAGGTAGTTACAGTTTTAGGCTTTGCTGGCCACATGGTCTGTCACAACTATTTAACTCTGCTGTTGTAATGCAAAAGTAGCCATAGATAATATGTAAAGAAATGGATGTGGCTCTGTTACAATAAAAGTTTGTTTACAGAAACAGATGGTGGGGCGGTGGGTTATAGTTTGCTCACCCCTGGATTAGTGGGGTAAACTATGTCCCATACATATAATACACATATGCATACACATACATGTGTTTTGTTTGCAAAATGGAATTGTCTCTTTTAGCAAATTGAGCGCTGTAAAGTAAACCTGCAAGAGGTGCGGGTGAATTTTGTATATATTTGAAGTTGCCACGTCTTTTATTTTTAATCAGGTTGTCAGATTGTAAGACAAAATAGTGAAACTCTCTATCCGAGTCTACTTTACTTAAGTAAACTTCCCTGAAGATATTTGGTATAGCGTTTCCTGAAGAAAATCAGTTGAAAAATTTAGCTATTTATTAACTCTGGACACTTTTAAGTAAGTAAATAAATAAATACTCTCCTATTTGGTTGTTTGGCTAGAAATTTGCACGTAAGATACTTCAAGCTCTCCTGACAGAAACACAGATTTCATTATCTCAGCGAAGGCACACACAGGTCATATTTCAAAAGACATTCTAGTTGTTTTCTGTGGAGGGAACAGAACTCTATCATCAAATCTAAGTGCACTTAATTTGGGAAGAGGGGCAGGTGGTTAAAGGTTTGGTATCAAAGAAATAGATAGTGAATTGAAGAGGAAGAATGTTCCTAAAGTGGTCTAAACAGATGGACTCTAAAATCAGTCTCATCTTTCAAAATATTGCTGCCTCAGGGTCTTGTGGTAATTTTTCTTCGTGATATGCCCTGATACCTGATCATAGGAATACACACATGAAAAGGAAAAAAAAAGCAGTGTTACCCTTCTGGTCTATTTCAGCTGCCTACAGTGACCTCCTTTCTAGTCATCTGTTAACTTTTCCCTCTTGCATTTTGGAACTTGTATTGTACATGTCCAGAAATGACAGTTACAATAAGAGTGGCCCACATATCCTCTGAGATTGAGACAGGGACATTCCCTATAACACTCAAATCTAGTATTACAAAAGAGAAACACAACTAGCCAGTGAGACTTTCACTGCTGTCTGGCTCACAGAAGCAGAGCAGCTTCTCATTCACTACCTAAGTATTGTAGAGAGGGTGCTGCAGTGCATGTGCCTACAACAGAGAGTAGCTGGGCTTACACTTTTTATGTGTATTTGGCTGTATAGTCCACAGGAGTCTGGTATCAACTTCTGAGACATGGCTACACACTTTAACTGAATCATGTGTATCTTTAAAAGGAAACATATTAAAAGAAAAAGCTTCTGCCCTGCAAAGGAAGCAATCCACAAAACTAAGAGGCAACATGTGGAATGGGAGAAAATATTTACAAATGACACATCCAATAAAGGATTAGTATCTTAAATATATAAAGAATTTATAAAACAACACCCCAAAAGCAAAGAATCTAATTTAGAAATGGGCAGAAGACATGAACAAATATTTCTCCAAAAAAGACATACGGATGGTCAACGGACACTCATCATCACTCATCATCAGGGAGATGCAAATCAAAACCACAATGAGATACCTCCTCACACCTGTCAGAATGGCTAAAATCAGTAACACAAGAAACAACAGATGCTGGCGAGGATGTGGAAGAAAAGGAACCCTCTTGCATTGTTGGTGGGAATGCAAACTGGTGCAGTCACTGTGGAAGACAGTATGGAGTTTCCTCAAAAAGTTAAAAATAGAACCACCTTATGATCTAGTGATCTCACTACTACTGGGTATTTATCCAAACAATGTGAGAGTACTAATTCAAAGGAATACATGCACCCCTATGCTTAGAGCAGCATTATTTACAACAGCCAAGATACGGAAGTAGCCCAAGTGTCCATCAGTTGATGAATGGATAAAGAAATGGTATATGTGTGTGTGTATGTATATGTATATATACAATATGGAATATTATTCGGCCATAAAAAGGATGAAATCTTGCCATCTGCAACAATATGGATGGAACTAGAGAGTATAATGTTAAGCAAAATAAGTCAAACAGAGAGAGACACATACCCTATGTTTTCACTCATATGTGGAATTTAAGAAACAAAACAAATAAGCAAAGGGAAAAAAATAAGAGAGCAAGAGACAAATCAAGAAACAGACTCTTCATTCTAGAGGACAAACTGATCATTACCAGAGGGAAGATGAATGAGGGGATGGGTGAAAAGGTGATGGGGATTAAGGAGTTCACTTGTGATAAACACCAGGTGCTCTACGGAAGTGTTGAATCACTGTATTGTACACCTGAAACTAATATTACACTTAACTGGAATTAAAACTTAAAAAAATAAAAGTAAATATATTATTCTTTTTTATTTTGTTTTTTTTTTGTTGTTGTTGAAGTGTAGTTGAGTTACAATATTATATTAGTTTCAGGTGTACATCACAGTAATTTGACAACTATATACATTACAAAAAGCTCACCATAGTAAGTGTAATTACCATTTGTCACCATACAAAGTTATTGCAGTATTATTGACTACATTCCCTATGCTGTACTTTTCCTCCTTTTGACTTATTTATTTTATAATTAGAAGTTTGTACCTCTTTATCCTCTTCACACACTTCCCCATCCCTCCCCGATTCTTCTCCCCTTCGGCAACCACCCATCTCTTCTCTGTATTTGTAAACATATTATCCTTGATGCTTTTCTAAGACTGTTGACATGTATCTTATACAGCAACTACATGTAGAGATTTCATTTCTATGACTATGAATGCAAATAGTAATGTATCTGTTATTTAATAGTTTCCACATGTGAAAAAATACTACTGATGAAAATATAGATCAATGATCTTGGGAAAATTAATCTAACTGCACATTTGCCAGAAGTTTGCAAATGATTTGTTTGTGTGGATTCTTTGTTATGTTTTATGGTAATTTTGAAAATTGGCTCCGTAGAATAAAGTAAAAAGCAATTTTATTAGCTTTTATAAAAAGCTTTTAAATGATTTCACTAAACATTTAAAAATAAAAATAAATAACATCTGAGACATATCACTGAGATTATCTTAAAAGTCTCTGGGGCGTGCTTATGACTTATTTGCTATTTTGGAAAGCTTTTAACCAACCCCCCCCCCTCCAAAAAATAACCTGTGTATTTTGTATTCCAAATAATTCCATAATGTATTCATTTGTTTCACAAACAAGCAAAGGCTATTTCCAAAACCAGTATTTATTTGAAACCTTAGGAAATTTGACCTAAACAGAGTTTAGGTACCTCCTAAATACCCTAAACCCTAATAATAGGGTAACTCCTATTATTCTACTAGTGTTCGCTACCTGTGAAGCAGCTCTAGGCTTATCCCTCCTAGTGAGTATCCAACACATACGGAACGGACTATGCACAAAAGCTAAATCCCCTACAGTGCTAAAAATTATTATTCCAACTATAATACTAATTCCATTGACATGGCTATCAAAACCCAATATAATCTGAATTAAGAGCCCACAGCCTACTAATTAGCCTCGTCAGCCTTACCTACCTTAACCAACAAAACGACAACAATCTCAACTTCTCACTACTGCTCTTCTCAGACCCGCTCTCTGCACCCCTCCTGGCATTAACAGCATGACTAACACTAATACTTATAGCCAGCCAATCACACTTATCAAAAGAAACCCTTGCCCGAAAAAAACTACACATCACAATACTCACCCTTTTGCAACTATTCCTAATTATAACCTTCACCGCCATCGAACTAATTTTGCTCTATATTTTATTTGAAGCTACACTAGTTCCCACCGTGATTGTTACCACCCGGTGAGGTAATCAAACAGAACAACTGAATGCAGGCCTTTACTTTCCATTCTACACCCTAGTAGGTTCATTATCTCTCCTAGTCACATTACTGTATATCCAAAACACATCAAGCTCCCTAAATATTCTAATCATACAATACTGAACTGAACCAATCTCAACCACTTGATCTAATATTTTCCTTTGACTAGCATGTATAATAGCATTCATACTAAAAATACCCCTATATAGACTATGTCTCTAATTACCCAAAGCACATGTGGAGGCCTGTATTGCTGGATCAATAGTACTCGCCACTGTGCTCCTGAAACTAGGTGGGTATGGAATAATACCTATTACAATAGTACTTAATCCACTAACAGACCAAATAGCATACCCTTTCCTAATATTATCCCTATGAGGAATAATGATAACAAGCTCTATTTGCCTACACCAAACAGATCTAAAATCCCTAATCGCGTACTCATCTGTAAGCCATATAGCCCTAGTTATTGTAGCAATTCTTATCCAAACACCATGAAGCTATATTATTAGTACATATATATATAGTTTTTGGTGAATACTGATTATTACAACTTCCATGTATTTAATGCCTACACTATGCCAGGCATATTTAAAATATTGTTAATACTCAAAATAATAAAAATGAAAACGAGCGATTATCCCCATTCTAAAGAGGATGAAATTGAGGCTTGGAGGGAAACTCCTCCAAGTTCACGGGGTGGTAAATGGCACTGGCAAAAAAAAAAAAAAAGGCAAGATCTTTTTTCTCTATAAATTATACCTTTCCTTTTGGTAAAAACATCATTTGCAGCATATGGAATATTTTGTGAGGTGGTGGGGAGGGAATGACCCATGTAAAGGGGTTTTTCTAATACCTAGAGCTTGTGAAACTTGTTAGTGTTGTGTAATCAATTATTTTTCTAGGTTAATTCCTTGAATCACATTTTCTAATAGAAAGTATCTATCATTTGAATGAAAAGATTACCAGATGCCTTCATCTGGGTTTCCTGGGAGGGCCTCTCCTGTCTATAGAGCTGCACGTTTCGATACAGTAATTTTTATATTTCCACGTTCTTAATGATATGTAGGCTTCTGCTAGTAACCGAAGTGGCGGTCTGTCACCCTGCTGCTTCTGCTCACTGTCTGCCTGACAGCTACGATAGAAAAGAGCTATCGGCTCTGCCACTCTTGCTCCCAGGAGTCCACAGCCCTGCCACCTAATCTGCATGTTGTGCTTCAGTAACTCCTTAAGATGTTCTTCTGCCCACTTAGCTTATGTTCCCTAACCACACGGCAGCTGCTCCGGAAGCGGGCTCTCATCAGTCCTCCACAGAGCGCTCTCAACAGAGTTGCTCTGCAGCAAATGTGGATTTAGGAATGGCAGGCTCCACCTTCCTGATGCTTCGGCCATCACACCATTCACAGATAAATATGAGTCACTGACCACACTTACAGAATTATTCACAAACCCATCCATGCTCCATATTAGCCCGCCTGAATTGCTGATGCCAACGGAAGACACTAGTGGAGACTCAGGGTAGAGCAACCCTATACTGGAATGTTTGAGAAGGAGCAATGTGCCCAGCTTATTTTGTGAGGGTGCAGGAAATCCCAGGTTCATCGGAACTCCGTTTGTTTCAGTGTTATTTTAAAAACGTCTTTGTCCTCCTAGTCACACTTGAGTGATTCTCCAAATATTTGTTCTGAAAAATAATTCTCTCGCTCTCAGCATAATTTGCTTTGGAACTCAGAGATCTTCATCCTACTCTTGTTTCTGTGATGGTTAGTTGCAAAAAAAGTAAATTAATGTTGTCATCCTAATGGGGTATTTTCTTTTAGATTTTTTTTTATTCATTTTGGGTTTCTAGCAGCGTGCCTACAAAGCTAAAACTCCCCAATTTATATTTTGTAAATTTGTATGCTCTGTGAATGAGTACATGCATGAACCTGTACATTGTGGAATGTGGAATATACACCATATTCACATTTGTGTTTGAAAACCTGGATTTTGAATTACACTACTTTGAGATCAGTTCAGTATATCAGAATGAATGACAAAATATACCAGTGTCAGAAACTGGCCAGAGTGGGACATAGATACTTCTCAAATTTGTTTTTGTGTGTGACTAAAATATATTTGCAGGTTTACTTTTTTTTTTGTTTATTTCTTTCTTTTGAGAGGGACAGAGAATGCGTACGAGCAGGGGGAGGGACAGAGAGAGAGAGGGAGAGAGAGATTCCCAAGCAACCTCCACACTGTCAGTGTGGACACCAACACGCAGCTCAATCTCATGAACCGTGAGATCATGACCTGAGCCGAAATCAACAGTCGGACACTTAATAACCGATTTCTTTGCTTTCCATCTTTAAACTTGGGAACGTTCTGGGGTTCAGTCCCTTCGCTTGTCTTCTTTGTATGTATCGGCTCTGTTCGTGAGCTCATCTAGCTTTAAATCCAGTCTCTGTAACAATTACTCTATATTTTTTGCTACAGCCCTGAATTCTTCCCTGAACTCCAATTGTCCAGCTGACATGACTTGGCTATATAATAGGATTTCAGTCTTTTTTTTTTTTTTTTAAGGATTTCAATCATAACATGTCTAAAACCAAACTTTTGATTTATCACTGACTGAAACTAATCTATATTATTTGCCATCTGAATAAATGACATCTCCATTCTACCAGTTGTTTTAGAGCAAGAAACTTGGAATGATTTTTTTAGTCCCCGATCCCTCACATTTCACATCAAATCCAGAGGTAAATCCCGTTGACACTAATTTTCATATATATTCACATTTTGACCAGATATTCATTTCACTGAACAAAGCCACTATCATCCCTTCCTTTAACTGTAATTAGAGCCTCCTGGTTAGTCTACCTGCTTCCATTGTTTTTAAAAGAGTTTTATCCAGTTATATTTTACATATGAAATTCACAAAATTTCAAGTGTACAACTCAATGATTTTAGTGACTTTCCTGAGTAGTACAACCATCATAATACAACAGTTTTGAAGCATTTTCATCCTCTTAGTGAAGTCTCTCATGCCCATTCCCACCCTTAACTGTAGCAACCGCTAGTCTAGTTTCTGTCCATGATCATTTCACATAAATAGAACGATGGAATATGTAGTCTCATATCTGGCTTTTTTCATGTAGCATAGTATTTTTGAGGATCATCCCTGACATAGCACGTATCCATATTTTTTTTCCTTTCTCTTGCTGTAGAGAATTTCATTGTATGGAAGCACATTCTGTCTATCTATTTATAAGTTGATGAACACTTAGGTAGTTTCCAGTTTGGGGCTATTATGAATGATTCTCTTCTGAACTTTGATATGCATGTCTTTGTGTGTAGGTGTGTTTTCATTCCTCTTGAGTATTTATCCAGGAGTAGAATTGCTGGCTTATATGGTACCTGTATGTTTAACATCTTGAGAAGCTGCAAAACTGTTCTCTAAAGTGGCTGTATCATATCGTATTTCCACCAGCAACATATGAGGGTGACTACTCATCTACATCCTTTCTTATTTATACTAGCCATTCTAGTGCATGTAAAAAGGTATCAGTGACTAATGATGTTAAGCACCTTTTCATGTGCTTATTGGTCATTCATATATCTCCTTTGATGAAATGTCCATATCTTTTGGTCATTTTCTGATTGAGTCTTTTGTCTTATTATTGAGGCATCAAGGTTTTAAAAAAATAAATTCTGGACACAAATCTCATATTGAATATGTGTTTGCAAATATTTTCTTACAGTTTGTTGTTTGTCTTTTCCTTTCTTAACGGTATCTTTTGAAGTGCAAAACTTTCGAACTTTGATAAGTTCCAATTGATCAATTTTTTCTTTCATGGACAATATTTTAGTGTTATATTTAAGAAATTGTTGCTTAGGGGGTGAAGGGGATGGGCAAAATGAGTAAAGGGGAGTAGGTGTTACAGGCTTCCACTTATGGAATGAGTAAGTCATGGGGATGAAAGGTACAACACTGAGGGGTGCCTGGGTGGCTCATTCGGTTGAGCATCCAACTTCAGCTCAGGTCATGATTTCACAATTCGTGAGTTTGAGCCCCACATTGGGCTCTCTGCTATTAGCGCAGAACACACTCCAGATCCTCTGCCCCCCACCTCTGCACCTCCCCCACTCTCTCTGTAAAAAAAAATAAAATAAACATTTTTTTTTAAAAAAAGGTACGGCATAGAGAATATAGTCAATGGTATTACCATAGTGTTGTATGGTGACAGATGGTAGCTATACTTGTGGTAAGTACAGTATGATGTATAGATTTGTCAAATCACTATGTTGTACACCTGAAACTAACATAACATTATGTGTCAACTATACTTCTATTGAAACTGTTCATGAAATATTATGCAGCCGTTAAAAAGAATGAATTATATAGCAAAACCAGTGGATTTAGTTAGGATTTTTATGAAGTATTATTGAGTGAGAAAATCGAGCTGCAGAAGTGTGTGACATTGCATTTCTTTTAAAAATACCAGAAAACAAAGGAAAAAGTATGACATTTTTATAGATACATATAAAAGAAACCTTGACTTAGTATGAGATCTCAAAGGTCTTCTATGTTCCTTTTGAAGGTCTTTTTTAGGGGCACCTGGGTGGCTCAGCGGCTGAGTGACCACCTCTTGATTTCGGCTTAGGTCATGATCCCAAGATCGTGGAGTTGAACCCCACATCTGGCTACGTGCTGAGCATGGAGCCTGCTTAAGTTTCTTTCTCTCCCTCTCAAAAAATTAAATAAATAAAATAGAAAGGTTTTATTATTTAGCTCTTATATTTAAGTTTATGATCCAATTTGAATTGATGTTTGTGTATGATGTGAGGTTCCCTGCTCCCTCTTTATTCACCTGTATTCTGATACCTGGTGACTGACACCAGGAAGAACAGTCATTTAAAATTTCCATTCAGACCGTATGACTCCTTCTGTTAAGGCACTCTAATGCCTTCACATTTCATTCCAAGTGATATTCAAAGTCCTACAGTGTCCTGAATTTCCTACCTTTTGGTATCATCTCCTACTTCTTTCTAACCTGCATGGTTCACTTCAGAATTACGGGCTTCCTTGCTGTTGCTCAGTGTCTAATATCCACTTCAAGGTTTCTGCACATGCTGCTTTATCTGCCAGGTGTGTTCTGTCATCTGCTCAGACAACTTCCCTGAACACCGGATGGCACAAACTCGTGCTCCCTGTCGTATTCTCTATCCCCTAATCCTTTCATATTTTCCTTCATGGCCTGTAGCATCTCCCAGCACAATATAGGAAATATTCATGTATGTACCTGTGTTTGTTAATATGTTGTCAGCTTCCCTCACTAAAATTAAAAGCTCTTTAATATCAGAAACATTATTCTTTTGTTCACTGTTCTATCTGTATTACCTAGAAGTGTATGTGACACATAGTAAGAACTCTCTGAATGTGAATTAAAAGCATAAATGACTCATGGTTCCTATTTTGCTTCCAATAACGTGTCTAGGACTGGTATGGAAGTCCAAGTATGCTTATATTCTTAAAGAAAAATCGAAGTGGAGTAATAGAAAGCTTGCTTTATTTGTATAGACAGACATATCACTAGACAATGTAAAATGTTATAAAGGATTTTCTGAATGGTTTTACAAAAGGAAAATCTGTATTTGAGTTACCTGAGAATGATATTGATTGTAATTTAGAATTAGTTGACAATATATTTAAATTTTTGCATAGGTATTGGCAAAAGATTTTTCAAAAATAATTTATATAGAAATGTTCCATGTTAGAGGGATATGTGCATATTGTTTCCTAGATGTTGCAGTCCTTTTTCCTTTTGTTTCATTTTTTTATCTTTATTTTCTTAATTTAATTTTTAGTTAACATACAGAGCATTGATGGTTTCAGGAGTAGAATTCAGTGATTCATCACTTGCGTACAACACCAAGTGCTCATCACAAGTGTCCTCCTCAATACCCATCATCCATCTAGCCCATCTCCCACCCAACCCTCAGTTTTTTTCTCCATTGTTAAGGGTCTCTTGTGGTTTCCCTCTCTTCTCTTCCCTCCACCTTCCCCTGTGTTCTTCTCTTTTGCTTCTTAAATTCCACTTATGAGGAAAATCAGATGGTATTTGTCTTTATCTGATTAACTTAGTTCACTTGGCATAATACATGCTAGCTCCATCCACTTTTGCAAATGGCAAGATTTTGTTCTTTTTGATGGCTGAGTAATATCCCCTTTTGTATGTATACCACATCTTCTTTATCCATTCAGCAGTCGAGGGATATTTGGGCTCTCTTCATCGTTTGGTTATTGTTGGTAGTGCTGCTTGTTGTAATCCTTTTCTGACTGCCATATCTAAAAATCATCTTTTTCTTTCTCTTCCCATTTATTGTAATTTATGTGTACCCACTTTTTTGAGAGTTATCATTTGGTTATCAATCTCTATTTGAATTAAAGACATATCTTCCTTTTTGTTTTAAATCTATCTGAATAGATTATAGAATACTAGTGGGCAGAATCCATATCTTATCTATGATTGCATTTTCCAGAAATACTTTGCATGAAGTTCACACATAAATTGCTGTCCAAAAATAGTAAGAAACTAGCTAATATGACAAAAATTTGAAAGTCACATGGTCAAATTAGATTGAACAATGTATAATAATAATGCTGACTTTGTGTTTATAAGCTCATAGAGCGTATGAGCTATTTTCAAAAAGTTGACGCATATAACTATATGCCATTGCTTTCTGGGCCCTATTACTGAGAAATTCTAGCAATATATTGCATAGGTATTTATATGACTATATCCGAAATAATTATTTTTCAGGAAGCCATTTGGCCCAACCCAATTTGATTGATACTTTATTTTTATCTTCGTGTAATTATCACTGTTGCTTCAAGCGTACATATGAACTGAAACAACAATGCCTGTATGTGTTTATATGTTTATGCACCTATACTCGGGGCCTGGTAATGGGGCATATTAACTTTTATTCAGGTGAAATCTGTGTTTAACAACTATGAGGGAGATAGTGGAGGTAGAGTTGCTTATAGTGCCCAATAAATAAGTTGTGCTGCTAACATTTTGATACACAGGATCTCAGTCCAAAGCGCATGCACCTAAGCGCAAAACATTACTGCTTTTTCTGTGAAGAGCATTCTTTACATAATCCCTGTGTGTCAGTTTAATTATCTTTGTAATAGGGATATTTATTTACCTCATTAAGGTGTGAATAAATAAGAATGTGTATGTATGTGTGTGTGTGTATTGGTTAGTCCAGTGTTTAGCATATAGCAATTGATGTTATCATTTTTCTGTTTGACAGTATATTACATTTATAATGGAAAAAAATGAAATGCTGGAAAAATAAAACAAAAGAAAACAAAGTTGTTCAGATGACAAACCTTAAATAAAGAAAGGACATCAAGGGAAATTAGAAAATTTAACCCTTAGTTGCATCAGTGCCCAGGTGATGTCAAAATTAGAGGTGGAAACACAGGTAGAAAAGATGTGGGGCTGGTGATGCTGGATAACATGTAATTTTAACATTATGTCAGGTATAACCCAGTTTTAAACCATCTAAACTTTACCGTAGGAAGGATATGGTCAAAAGAGGGAATTGTATCTAATGTTTTATCCTGTATCTAGGAGGTTTAAATGGAGATTGTTGTTTTGAACAGGCTTCTTCAAATATTGTCTTTCCAGAGAGAGAGTAGCTGAATGTTTTTTCCTGTCACCATTACTGAGAATTCACATCTGTAGTCAGAAGTTACAGGCAGAAAAGAACTAAATGCCACCATCGTATAATTCTTCTCTGGAAACACTGTAAGAGGATTTATTTTAGAATATATTCAATATCTGAAAAATGGGAGGAGAGCATGAAGAGGAATCTAAAATTTTAAAATTGTATCTTTCTTTGAATGACCTGGGGGATGTTCTCTTGTAGAGCTACAGAGTGTTAAGATCTTTGAGGTTTTTGGGGAAATTTTGGAATGATTGCAGTCTGAGGTGCTTTTTCGAGAACATGCTGTGCTTGTTCCTCTGTGGTAGTATGTACAATTCTTATTTGGACTTCTTGGATTAAAATCCATGCCCTTTAGTGTTTGAAGGTTGGAAAAGCTGCTCTCAAATCTCCTATGGTTAATGAAGATGGAATGGTCAAATATCATCTGTCCTTGTTTATTTAGGTAAAGTAATTCCATTTTGCAAGATCCTTCTAGGAGGATTAGCAGAGAAGCTTTAAGAGACTAAGAAGTCAAATAAAGTTGTCCTTTGACAAGAGCCAATTCTGATGGACAAATATGTGGGTGAGATACTATTATAATAAGGCACTTCTCCACCCATATTTTCACTTCTACCAAACAGCACTGAACATTTTAGAGAATTAAAACTACTCTTAGGGGTGAAAGGGCTATAACCTCAAGTTTGCTAAAAAGCTGCAGAAGCTCTGAATAATTTAGTGAATTATCAAGTGAAGGCTGTGATACCAACAAAAAACAAAAGGCATCAGATCTTGAGAGAACCAGGCCTCTTTGATTCCTCAGTCCTTTTCGAACCTTGTGGTAAAAGATAATGTATGTAACAAGTCAAATTGATTCCTGAAATAGTACTCAGATTACACTCTTGATTTAGCATATCCTTATCTTGCTCAATCTCTGTTGAATTGCTAATTTGGGATTTGGGCACCTTAGGGGCCATACTAGAAGGAGACAAAGAAAAGAAAAGAAAAACTATAACTTTGGTCAAAATACAGCTATCTGATAGTGGCACTCCATACTTGATTCACTAGTTTCTTGCCTCATGACAGATAAGGCCAGATGTATGTGTGTGAATCTTTTTTTTAGGCATGTATTGATAACATCACACTTGTCTACGTGCCTACAAGTACTGGACTAAATGGATTTTATTGACTCTAATGTCAGTATTAACCAAAAAAAAACCCTGCTCAGCAACAAGGATGTTGAAACTTTCTCTCTGTGGTACCAACCCATATGCATTGAGAGAGAGAATAGTGAAACATTTGAAATTTTCAAAGTGCTGGTTGTGTGACTTTGGAGACATGACAGAAAGCTTGGGACTGTGGCAGACCACAGACTGTGCCATTGATGGCTGCAACCTGGGGTTCTGGGCTAATGAGGTATCTCAGTTGGTAGTACAAAAGCAGAGGAAACACAGCGAATAACACTAAACCATCTAAAAAACATGTAGCTAACTTGATAGGCATCAAGGCAAAAAAAGCAAACTACTTTCCAGTTGATATTTGAAAATTACTACTCTGGAACACTAAAGACTAAAGAATATTAGTCAAATGATGAATAAGAGGAAGAAGAGAAACAATGACACACTAGAGAGGGCAGTTAGTTAGCCTCCACCCCTAGAAGGTAACCCATTTATGGTACCATTTAAACTCATAGTGAATGGAAAAAGCCATTGGATTCTGATAACCCACCCTTGGGGGAAAGTTACCACCAGGGAGAAGAGATATATGGTCCACAGGACTCAAGTGAACACATACAAATTCTGATAGAGGTGCTTGAGAATTTGCCTGAATTCCACTTCACTACTGTTAATGCTCATAGGTTGGGTTGACCTTAAAAATATAACAGCCTGGGGCGCCTGGGTGGCGCAGTCGGTTAAGCGTCCGACTTCAGCCAGGTCACGATCTCGCGGCCCGTGAGTTCGAGCCCCGCGTCAGGCTCTGGGCTGATGGCTCAGAGCCTGGAGCCTGTTTCCGATTCTGTGTCTCCCTCTCTCTCTGCCCCTCCCCCGTTCGTGCTCTGTCTCTCTCTGTCCCAAAAATAAATAAATGTTGAAAAAAATTAAAAAATATATATATAACAGCCTGTTATTTTATCAGCAAAATGAATTTATTTCGGAATAGCAGAGAATTGCAACTCAGGACATGCAAGTATGGCAAAACCATAGGCAAGTCCCAAGGGCAAAGGAGAGGAATTTTCTTTCATACAGGAAAGGGGAGAGTTGGTAGGGGTTCTTATAAACAAAAAGTCCATTGAAGTAAACTTGGAGTTTGAACTGTAGTGGTTTTCAGTGACTGAGCTGTGACAGTCTTTCATTGGCTGGGCTGTTACTGGGCAAGAAGAAATGCTTTCTTCCTTCTGCTAGGATAGAAAAGTATACGCTTCTTCTTCCTGTTGAGAATGCAAGGTACATCTCTACCTGCCTGCAAGTGATGATGGAGGACTAGTGGGGCATGAGAGATACCCCATTTGGCTCCATGACTCCATTTTAAATGAGGTTTCCTTTGGCTACCAGCAGAATATGTAGTTGTTGTAAATATGGGAGTTAAAGTTCTAGGGGGCACACTCCCAGGATTGAAACCTTGCATGCCAGCTGTAAAATCGCTCCCTCTACCTTCAGAGAGGGATCATTGGGTGGCTGTGGATTCATACCCACTGAAAACAGCCTCATGGGTGGTGTCATATGGTGCCGTATCAAAAGGGGGAGGGACATTCACGTAATACATGTCATCTATTTGAACGTTTTTTGCAAAAATGTCGTGACAGGTAGAAGCAATGTGTCTTCTTCTACTACAGTCAGTTTATTGTAACAAATTTCCAATAGAGGCAATACAGTATCTTGAGACTGGGTTACTTTTCTAATTTGCACAAAGGCACTAGCGTAGCACTGACTGTTTCTCCTTTTCACAGGACTGCAAAATACGTACTAAGTGTGTGAATGGTCTGTCCCTGGAGGAGGAAAAGTAAGTATGTTTGGGTTTTATTTTTGTGAGAAATTGTGTCTGTGTGACATAAGTTATCTCTTGTTGTTAAACTAGTTTCCTGTCCTGCCTTGATATTGGCAATATGTCTGGGACCAAGGTGGTAAATTATGTGGAAATTGAAATATATTCATGAAGCCTAAAAATTCAGTACAGTTCAGATCAAAAACATATGGCAGATCTAGACCCAGCTTTAAAGTCCCAGAATCATTTTATGAAATGTGGCCTGCTTGGCTTTCAGCTGTTGCTGCTTTGTATGGGTCAGAGTATCCATAACAAAGTTAAAATATCCTTTGCTTTTTTAATGGAGGCTGTATAGAATAGTGGTTAAGAACAAAGAATCTGCAGCCAGATGATCTGGATTCAAATCCCATCTTCTTTTCCTACTACCTTTATGCCCTTGGGCAAATTATTGAACTTTCCTATGCCTCAGTTTCTTCAAATGTAAATGGTGTCGAGAGTATTAGTATGTACCTCCTAGGACTATTATAAAGGTTAAATGGAGGGGGAAGGCAGGAAGTGGAGGAGAAGGTTAGCCAAAGTGTACAAGGTGTCTTTCTGAGGTGAGGCGAATGTTCTAATTATGGTGATGGTGGTGCAAATCCGTGAATATACTAAAAACCATTGATTTGTACATTCAGAGTGGGGGAATTCTGTGGTATGTGGTTTCTATCTCAATAAAGCTGTTAAGGAAAAAAAAAAAGTTAAACTGATTAACCTATGAAAAGCGTTTTAACCAAACCAACCTGCTATCACAATAGAATTCTTTGCTGCTACTTCTAATACTGTTACTACTAAATAATAATGATTAAGTAGTGGTTATATTTTGTCTAATGTTCTTTACCTCAAATAAGAAATGATTGTGGAAATTTTTGTACTAGAAGGTAAATATTTATGCATATGTGGGCATTTTGGCATTCTTCAAATTAATATATTATTAGTATATTACTAATTTTTCATTTACACTCTGTCCAAGTATCTTTACAATGTTATAGGTACTCGCCTATTTGTGCTAACCTTTTGGCACAGCTTTGGACATATATGCATAAAAACCCTCTATATTTCTATTTCCATAAAGTATTTCTTGCCATGTCTGGCACAATTATAACAATGTTCAGTATGGCTGTCTATATGTAAGGATAATAGAGACAAAGAACGCATAGTGTACATCTCTTCTCTGTTTTTAACATTATTAAAAAAAAGTATGGAATAAAAACTAACATTTGAATCTAAAAAATAAGAAATAAAACACTAGTCTTGGATATGACCAGATTTAGACACTTAGACATTGAAAATTTGAGATATATTTAAGGTTCCATATATATATACATATGTATGTATATATATATACACTTAGACATTGAAAATTTGAGATATATTTAAGGTTCCATATATATATACATATGTATGTATATATATATACATACAAAAATACATACACACACACATACACATATATATAATTTGGGGGGTTTGGGGTTTTTTTAAGTTTGTTTATTTATTTTGAGAAAGAGAGTGTGTGTGTGCATGTGTGCATGCACACGCACACACGTGAGTTGGGGAGAGGCATACAGAGGAGAAAGGATCCCAAGCAGGTTCCACGCTGTCAGCGCAGAGCCTGATGCGGGGATCGATCACACAAACCGAGATCATGACCTGAGCATAAATCAACAGTTGGACACTTAACTGATTGAGCCACCCAGGTGCCCCTATTTACAGGAGCAGTTTCACTTACTAATTCCATAACGTGGGCTGTAGTAGAATATTTGGTGGTGGGTGTTCTAAAAGTCTGGATCGGAAATTTTTACTCTAACTTTTTTTTATGAAGCAAGCAAATTATTTGCAGTTATACTAAACAGATGAGAATTTAGATGATAGTATAAAACAGCACTCTGATAATTTATAGTTGTTTAAGTATTATTTAAGACTGCAGACTTAAGGGGATTGTCAACAAGATGGTTCTCCCAGTTGGTGATATTAAGTGTAATTGCACACTGCTGTTTTTCATTTGAATGGCAAAAACGCGTGATATCGCTAAGTCATCCAACAAGAATGCTTTGTAATTCCTGTTTGAAGTTACTCTTTACCTTGTAGTATGATGTAAAGTGATAAACCTGAAAACCTGAGCTACCCAGCACTCTATTCCTTATTTATACCTTTGTTATGTTTGCACTACATACAGATAAGCAATACAGTTATCTATCTGCCTGGCTGGCTGGTCCTTAAACTGCTATGGTCCTGAATCTGCTACTAAATTACTTATTGCTTTGAGTAAATCATCTTAATCCCATTCACCATTCTTTTCCTGGGATATCATATTAAACGATGAATTCAAGCTCATTATGGTTTTGTTTATATTCTTTCTAATAGGGCTGAAGTTGGAGGCTTTTACTTTTAAATGATTTCAACTTATCTTTCCAATTTCTCAATAGCTTTCAATTAATTTGCAATTTGTGTTTTTAGGAGTACATAAAATATTAAAACATGATTGAAAAAATGTTCTTGCTTATGAACAAGTACTAATGAAATATTTATGACACTTTTGAATAGAAATCAATTACTGGAGATCTCCAGGGCATAAAAAATAGTATTTAAATTGTTGAAATGACCTTTATTCTGCATTAGGGACGTGACCAAAGTATTCCATGAATATATTCTGATGCTCCAAATTTTAGTGTGAGTAGTTTTAGCATCTCTACCACTATATTTTTGTATGTATTAAAATATCACATATCATGTGAAGACATTTAAGCTGTCGGATAAAACTACAACTTGAAACAGAAGATTGAGTCCCTTTTCCAGATCCTTTTATGCTGCCACAGCAAGGACGTTTTATTCTGTCACTAAAATTTCAAACTATTTCCATGAACTAAGTTTAGTACCTTTTTGTTAATATGCCAGGTAATACTATTTTCTTTGTAACATAGCAATTTCATTTTTATTTCAGAACATTTTTAACAAAGTTTAATGCCATGCAAAAGGTATACAGTCCTTTGGAATAGCTACACTAATAGCAAAGGTATTTCACTATCAATCTATATAGGGGCCTATTCTTTAGTCTTTCAGATGGAAATAAAAATAACATGCCTCTGATAAAAGCTGGCCTCTCTAATCCATCTGTCACCGGAGCCATGCAAATTTACACACCATAATATTTTCCTAAAACCTAAGATCATAAACACATATCAATTATGGATATTATTAAATAAAATGTTGTACTTTATAAGTCAGGCTGTTAATTGAGGACAGTATGAAATTTGAAAGAGGCAACCCATTTGATATTGGGAGAAGAAACCAGAAAGACGTGACTTGAAGGATGAGGGAGGTAAGGAAATGAACACAGCACGCATATTACCACCGGCAATAGTTCGAAGAAGAAACTATTGATTGGTTGGTTGGTCTTAATATAATTTTTTAAGTATACTTATAAACGTGTAAACTTGACCAGAGAGAAATTAAAGGTTAAAACTGGACTTATAAAGAGAGCCAGCTTAATATGATGGACCCTGAGAAAGCTCATGTTAGTGAAGTCAAGAGTGAATGAAGGAGATATATAATTGGCATCAAACAACTTTTGCTTTTTCTCTGAAAAAAAAATAATAAAGGGGGGTGCTTTTAAAATCAAGTGAAACTTTAAGAGACTGGGAAGGAAAACTGAAGGATTGCACATTTTAGTACCTCTATTTTCCATTAAAAGTAGAAGGCAGATTCATTCATTAACTGGCATCTAGTGGTAGATGGAGACTTTGGAAGCTCAGAAACACACTAAATATTTGATTCAGGATTTAGAACATGAGGTCTATTCACATAGCCAGGCATTATGCCCTTGCACACTGCCTTCAGTCTGGACTTCTGATATTCCAATGACATGGATTTGATTATTTAGACTGAATTGGTCTACATTTATGTACACGTAACTTCAATTGTCTAAACCTTGTATTTCTTTTAATGTTGCCATACAGTTCCTGTTTCCACCACAAATTTCAAGCATCTTTTTAATTCACACACAAATTTGTGCTAAATATCTAGTTCCTTTACTAAAATAATACTTGTAAGTCTAGAATTGCACTGTCGAATGTGATAGCCATTAGTCATGTGGCTATTTAAAGTTAAATAAAATTAAAAATTTAGTTTCTCATGCATGCTAGTTACATTTCATATGTTCACTAGTGCCGGAGACCAGCTCCAGCAACCAGGGGTTCCCGAAGGAAGAACGGCGCCGGTGAAAATAAAACAAAACTAAAATAAAAAACTGGAAAATAAAAAAACTAAAATAAAAAACTAAAACTAAAATAAAAATGGACACAGACAACCGCAGTGTGTTGAACTGGCCGATTTATTGTAGCAAACGTGGCATTATAATATGCTAGTGATTTCCTTCTAGCATACGTCATCTATGTTTTTCTAACATTATCTAATTTTGAAAATGCTCCTGTGTGTAAACACCTTTAAGAAATAACATGGTGATTTTCCCCTAACTTCCCCACATACCCTTTGATTATAGAATAATTTCTTACATTATTCCATTATGCACCTGCGTTTATGTATAATCTACAAAGCGTTTGCTTTGCCGTTCTCGTGAAAGGCCCTCCATTTCTCAACACCTCAAGTGGAACAGTTACAGGGACGTCACCTCCTGACCACATGAGGCCAGGAGAACAATGTGTTCGCCTCCTCCGAGGTGCCAGGAAGGGGCTGAAAAGGCCTTAGAAACCCATGCCCCATACATTCTCAGAGAGACCCTGAACCTAGGAACCAATGAACCATTCTGTAGCTTAACCGACTAGGTTCAGTCACCATCTGGAATGCCTCCGGGGGGCCAGGTGGGCCTACGGGTTGAAGTCACCTGTGCCCAGAGATGTCTCTCCTTTGCTGGCCGCCTTTGCTGGCTAAGGCATGAGGCTATCCTTCCTGTAAGTAGAGGAGTCTCCATAGGGGATAGCAAGGGCTAAACGCAAGGCCGCACAATTTCTGGCGGAACCTTATTTTCTTTCCTAATGGTTTTTTCCCCAGGGGGCCTGCCGAGGGCCATTCCCCAGCAGACAATACCCCAGGTAGTTTTAAGGCCGAATTACCTATAAGCGGGAGGACAAGAAGCTTCGCTGTCGGTGGGCCGCCTTGCAGTCACCAATCTGTCCACAGCCCGGGCCCTGCCACTCAGGCTGGGAGAGCTCGGCTTCCAGCACACTAGACAGCAGCGGGGCACTGGCTGACATCTTTAATAACATAAATATGTTTCCATCATTGCAGAAAGTTATATTGGATAATTGTGGTCTAGAATAATGCCATTCCTACTTGGGTAATTTTTACTTAAATGAAGATGATCTGTTAAAAATATGTTTATTGGTGCTTTTAAATTGAGTGCATTCCTGATACAGTGATTTCATATCCCTGTGCTATTTCCATGCCCATATATAAAAGAAATATATGCCTCCAAAAATGAGAAGATTCAGCCTCAGGAGTCTTAATATTTACAAAGCTGCAGTCTTTGACTTTCTACTGGCAATTCAGCTCCAATCCTAAGTTTATATTGGAGGAATTGAAGTAATTTATCATCAATCTTCCTCTTTGACTCATTCCTGATCTTGTACCCCAACTAGAATAAATGAGCTTCTAAATTTTTCTCAAGGCTTCAGCCATACCCTTTAAACTCCATACTGCTGAACAAACCCGGTAAGTTTTGTTTTTTCTATTTTCTAACCCGGAAAGTATAATGTTGCAGCACAATTTTTTTTAACCAAGGACTTGAATTTGTTCCAACTCTGTCACAAACAAGTTATTTGGTTCTTCTGATATTCAGTTTCCATATTTATTGAATTCACTTTAAAATTCCATCTTTCAGTGTAAAATGAGCAAATACATTTAAAGTGAAAGCTAAAAAAATTATCATCATTTTAATAATTCCAAGCATATATGGTGCTACCTATGTGTATACACTGTGTTAAGAGGTTTCTGTAAGTGTGTTAACTAAGTTTTCACAATAAACCCTCAAAGCAGTTACACACACTCAATGTGTTTTCATTTTTTTTATTAAGGTGGTATATCCCCGTGATTAAGAAGCCTGTATTAGTTGGTGTATGTTAGGATAGATAACATAACCAATAAGCCCCAAAACTAGAGGAATAATAATTTTTTATACAAGGAATAAATATGAATATTCAAGGATGGCTTTCAACTTGGTGATGGACCAGGCCAGATTTTTCCAACTGGTGGCGTCACCGTAGACTAGGGCCCTGGAGACATTTGCTTACAGCCAGAAAATGAAAAAAAGAAAGAGTAGAGACGGCAGTCACTTCCTAAATACTTTGACCTAGAAAAGAAACAGATCATTTCTACTCATGTGCAACTTGTGAGCACTAATCATAAGGACTCAGCTAGATACAAAGGCTACTGGAAAATGTAGCTTCTTGCCATGCAATTATTTTTCGATAATCAACCTGTGTCTATAGACGAGGAGTGTGAATCAAATATCCCCTTACTGTGTTACCATAACTTTAACTTATATAACTTTTGTTTTCCTACTTTCTATAATGGTTTAAATAACCTTATCTCACAAGTATTAAATGAACTTAAACTTTTAACTTCAGGGCTCAAATATAATAAGCAGTCAGTAAGTAGTAGCTCATTAATTCATTGCCATCTTCTTTAATAAGCTACAAAATATTCTGGTGCCTGCAAGATTGGGGCTTCATTTGATTCTGGCAATTTCTTTATCTACTCCAGCGACTGACCTAATTAGGAGGACTCTGTCATGGCAGCTAGCGTTCCATAATGCTCAACACCTGCCTGCTCTTTGTCCCCAAATATCACTTTGCTTTTAATTATGCACCACTGTGCTATGCTTATTTATTGGAATTTCCTTGTTTTTTAAATTTTTAAATTTTCTTTTTATCTTGGGCTCCTGATGACAACTGTACATTTATTTCACTTACTCCTTGAAAACTGTGCTTTTCCCATAAGTGGATGCTTTCTCTGTGGCTGAAATTGAGGATACGTCTCTAATTGCAGCCTTGTCCAAGTTGCAGGTTTAATTTCAATCTTTTGTAAGATTGATCCACACTGTATGTGTATCATCAAAAGACAGCTTTTGAGGGGTCAGCAACCAAACAGGCTAAATGAAGCCGGACAGTATATGCAGAGGAAATGATGCGTATAGAAATCTTTTTTTGCATTCCTTTTTACTTTATCCTTTTTGGACACACATACGTGTTTGTATGTATGTACAGGTTGCATAAGGAGTGTGTGTGTGTTTAGTTTTGGCTTGGGTGGTGAAACGGAAGAAATTTATATAGTGTAAGCAAATGTCATTAAGAGATCTGTGATAAAGAGGAGCAGTTAGTGAGGAAGACGTTAATAGCAGTGAAGGTGAATATTATTGTTATTGACCCAGTGGTGTTTGCTTGAAAAAAAACAAACAAACAAACAAGATTTACATTTCTCTTCCAGAGTCTGGAATATTGTATGTGTTCAAGAAAGATAGAATAATATTTCAAAATGGAAATGTTGACTAAATCGCATTATAAACTAATGTATTAGACCAAGATGTGAACAACAGGGAAGTGTTCAGAATTTTAATCTTCTTAACCCTGTAAGGATATTAAAATGTGGGGCTGATTAGAGGAAGACTGGGAAGAGAATTTTCTTGGTGTCCCCTGTGCCTTAGGGACCTCCTTAGCCTGACGTGTGAAGGAGAGAATACTTCCAAACCTCAAATGGAATCAGAGTAGCTTCACAGTTTATTTGAGAATATTTTTAGCAGGTTTATTTGGAGAGCACTTTTTCCCTCCCAGAGGGGAGGGTGTGGTGTTCCTTCCAAACCCAAAGTCAGTAGAGAGTGTAATGAGTAGTAAATAAGCTATACAGATCAAATGCACAGTATAATATAGTCAACAGTGCTACCGCATAATGATGTAACGTGACAAATAGTGCTTCAGTGGCAATCATATTACAATATATAAATGTATGAAAGTAATACACTGTACACCTTAAGTTTACAAATTGTAACATGGCAAGTTAATCAAATAAAAAAAAGAGAGGTGCTTTAATGAGATGCCACAATAAGCTTAATGTGTGTCCCTATAAATTCCCTGTACGCTGGGAACTGGCATTTAACTCATACCAGCAGCAAGAGAGTGCTGTTTGTGTAGCAATCAGATTGCCCTCCAGGTGTTTGAGTTAAAATTGACTCTTTCCTGTGTCCTAGATGTGGATCATGAGCGAGAGAAAGAAAGAATATGCTTTGCTTTTCTTAGGTTTTGTTCAGGAAGCCCCTGAAAATGTTGGCTAGGTCATAGAATAAATGATCTGGAAGTCTTTCCAGGGGTCTCAGGGCTGGAGAACGAAAGGACAACTCCTGAGTATAGAAATGCCCATGATTTTCATCATCAAAGAAAAAACATAAGAGATATTTCCCCATAATTGGGGAAGCCCCAACAGAACTCATGGCATTGCCTGCATCAGATACCTGTTGTCACGGTTATATTGCATAACATGTGACCAACAAACAAAGAAACAAACAAAAGCTTGTCCACATACAATAGCAACTTTATAATTCCTGCGCCTAGGGCTGCCACACAGACGTCTCTACTGATCCTGGCTTGGCTCATATATGCTCTTAGGGATTGGTCGACTCTCAGCTTTCTCTCAGATGCTTTCAGCTAGAGCAACTGAGATGGCATTTGTCTCTTATCCTCTAAGAAGCAAGGATAAGCATGTTCTCATGGCAATGATAGAGACACAAAAGTGAGGATAAGCCCATTTACGCAAGTATTTTTCAAGCCCCTACTAACAACGTGATTTTTCACATTTCATTGGCCAAAACAAGCCATGTGACCATCTCTAGACCCAAAGTGAAGGAGCATTATCAAGTTTTAGGGAGAAGGTAGTGGATAAAGGAAGGGTAAAGGTTTGGGGGGCATTCTTGAATTAGTCCATCACAGTGCCATGAAAAAAAAAAGTCAGATTGGATCACCTACCAGAGCCAAAGAGTGCTGGAGTTAAATCACCATATCCTTACCAGGAAAACAAGAGCTCTCCTACTCAGGCTACTTCCTCTCTTACCCCAATATTCAACCATGTTGTAATTATACACTATGATCAGTGAAGTCAGGGAAAGATATTTTAAAAAGTCTAGGTGATAACACAGTTCACTTCCACCTGACGTTGGACCAAGCTCAGGCAGGTGAGAAGACTAAATGTTAGAGCAAGTTGAGACATTTTAAAAATTATTTTGTGAGACTGGTTATCTCAGTTACTGAATTGAGACTGTATTTTGGAACTGAAAGCAACAGTTGAACATTTATTACCTTAGTGTGAGAGAAGCTATAGGGCTTGCCTTGAATTTTCAACCTGAGCCTGGTGAAAAACTAAACGTACTCAAAATAAATACAGAGAGGCAGTGATAGACAAAACTAAAGCTAGTTTATGGATTAAGTCCAACCACTTATTCTTGTTTAAGTGACTACATTACCCCAATAAATGGTATACCATACTGCTTGAGAACTGGAAATCAAGAGTCAAGAACACATCGGTGCCTGGGTGTCTCAATCCCTTGAGCGTCTGACTCTTGATTTCGGCTCAGGTCATGATCTCAAGGTGGTGAGATTGGGCCCAGTGTTGGGCTCTGTGCTGACAGCGTGGGGCCTGCTTGGGATTCTCTCTTTCTCTCTGCCCCTTCCCTGCTCACACATGCCCTTGCTCTCAAAATAAATAAACACTTTTAAAAAAAAAAAGAGCCAACGACACAGTCCTTGAATTCAAATCTTAGTTTTGCTTCTTCTTGTTTTGAGCCTGATTTGATTTTTTACATTTATGCTTCAGTTTTCTCATCTAGACAATTGGGATATTTTTACCAACCTCAAAAGGTCGTTTCAAGTTTGGACTGAGTTAATACATGTAAAGCATTTCAAATGATGCCTGGTACACAGTAAGCACTTGATAGCTACTACTACAGTTTGCTATTTCTGTTTAAAAATAAACTTCTCTATCATGATATGTGAAATGGAATCATCTGAATGGAGATCACACCGGCCCCTGATGCACAGTCTGTCAAAGGTGTGTTATTACACACGATTTAGGGAGAAAAACATGCTCTTACGCTTGTGCAAAAGCCTTGTATTCAATCCCTTCTTTCCAAACCCAGATTCTCATTTTACCAAGCTCATCTTGGCAGGGTTTTCCCTTGGAATTTTTTTTTTTTTTTTTGCCACCAGTGACATTTCTCAGATTGTCATGCACGAGTCCTTTAGTAGATCGTGTGTATTTATTATCTGTTAGTGAGCCTTTAGCACAGAAAGTGATCGTTCTAACCTTCAAAGGCAACTACTAAAAGATGCATTCTGAGAGCTGACTTTTAAGGCTGATAATTTCACTAATTTCTTTAGAAAACAGTGAGTCTAGGTCTCAGTATGAGATATAAAGTCACAAGTTTTGGGCTAGAAGGGACTTTAGAGATAGTTTATTCGACTCCCTTACTTTATAGATGAGAAAATTAAGGCCAAAATGCATACAATTATGTGCCCAGAGTTACAGACTCTTTTCAGAGTCAAGACTATTAGTAATACCTTCAGATCCACAAGCCCACTGCTCCTTCCATGAATAGGGAAAAGAAGAATTTGGATAAGATGGGTAAGCAGGGGTTAATGTCAAAAACTTGAGTGCAGATCCAAGGCAGGTAATAAAAAGTTTTTTGTTTTGAATTTATTTTTATTTTTTGTTGTGAATAACAGTGTTGTGACTCAGTTTTGGATATATAGCCAGAAGTGGAATTACTAGATCATATGGTAATATAATTTTTAAGTTTGTCAGAATAAACTCATTTTTAAATTGAAAACTGATTATGGTGATGGAACCTTAAATGGCCTTTTCACAAAAATGTGGTGGGAAGTGCTCGATAGGAGGCATGAGGGAAATGAAGAACCTCCCGTACACCTTTGTTTCTTCATCAAAGGACTACTGAAAATTCCTGTTTTTCCATCCCATTCCCCTTTCACAATGATGCGATCCCACTCTGAGTAATATTGTTGTCTTTGTTAGTGCCCTGAAGGCCTTGCTAAAACACAAATCCCTGCACCTCTCCTCCAGAGTTTGAGTTGTGGTGCTGAGATTACATTTTTGACAACTTCTCAGGTGATTCTGATGCTGTCAGTCTGTGGATCAAACTGTGTATCACTGACCAATAGAAACAGTAGTAAACAGTAATACAACAAATATGTACAGGAGTGCCTGCGTGGCTCAGTCGGTTAAGCGTCTGACTCTTGATTTTGGATCAGGTCATGATCTCACAGTTTGTGAGTTCAAGCTCTACATCGGGCTCTGTGCTGACAGTGAGGAGCCTGCCTGGGATTCTCTCTCTCCCTCTCTCTATGCACCTCCCTTACACACACACACACACACACACACACACACACACACACTCTCTCTCTCTCTCTCTCTCAGTCTCTTTCTCTCTCAAAATAAATAAACTTAAAAAAAAAAAACAAATACATATGAAGTTGTACGTCATGCTAAAAATTCCACGTATTGCATGTGTATATATACTACATTTTGCATATAAGAATATCTTCCTGTCAGAAGTGAAGAGAATCAAAGACCTCATAATATATGACACAAGGTTCGTGTATATATTTCACCTTGATTTTGTATGTGACTAGTTACTTTCAAGATGTTGCTGCAGCATTTGATATCTCAAGAGATAGAGTTTAGGATTATCTTGGCTCTAGCTTCATAGCTGCTATAAATTACTCTAAGATCTCTTTTAACCTAAAGAACTCTTCATTTATTTTATTTCCATAAGAACAGCTCAGTAAACCCTTTATTGAGCAATCTCTCCTGTCTTAACATGTCTTTTCTTCCCTCACAATCTGTCTGTATATTGGATCAGTCTTAAAATCTTTATGCAAGAATATGAATTCTGGCTGCTCTGCATATACATCATGTGGTTCCATATTGCTTTCCAACTTTAAAATGACACATTTGTACCAAAAATATTTCTGGAAGGCTTTTGGAGAGTTCAAAATACTTTATGCTCTTTGGAAAAAATGTTTCTATGTGATCTTTTGATTCCAAATTGGAGGCATTTATGAGGATGGCTAGGCACAAGTATATGGAATATAGTAGAGACAGATCATGACAAGCATGTAAAGTGAAATGGATATTCACAATGACCTTAGACTGTCACCATGTCCAGATATGTGTGTCTGCCTTCATCCTGTCTCTTCTACTCTTCTTTGACTCTGGGCCTCTGGGAGGTCCCCAGTCCAGCTTTCACCCATGAGCTTCTAGTACTACTCACCTCTCCAGCTTTCTCCTCCCTTCCCTGTCCCTCACTCTCTCTGATACACTTCCCAAGAAACTCCCCCGTTTATTGGCATTCAGGAAACACCAAGGGATCATCAAAAATCCTTTTCACCTGTCAACTCCCAAATAACATTTTTATGTTTTAATAAGAGTCAGTTAGATGTAAATGGCCTCAATTTGAAAGTGAGAACTTCGGGTAGCCTAGAAAGAAAAATATATATATACAAACGAGATACTTAGTTTTTCTTAAAGTCACATCACATATACAGTTGCTTCCTTGCCTACAGATGAATAGTTCCAAAGAGAAAATAAAAGAAATAAAAAGGGAAAATAAAACCAGATGGTGATGTTTGCTGATTTCTGTTATTTCCATATTTGATACTTATAAGTATGATTAAAAAGATGGAGATAAACATGTTTACTGCCAGCAACATAATTATCTACCTCAGATTATAATTACTTGAGGTTAGATCTTTTCTTCCTTCCTATGAGTTCTGAATGCCAAAAGCTATGACATTTTCAACTCCCAAAGCACCTATCATGGCATTTGTCACATAGCAAGCATTACTGATAAAAAATAATAGTACTATAACAATAATAACAGCTATCATAGCTTTTGAAGGGAAGATCAAAAAATGAAATACAAATAACCAGAAGAAGAAAGATAATTTAAGGGAAAGAAATATCTGTTCCAAAGAGAATGTATTTTGAGAACAGCTTGGTGATTCCTAAGATTATCCTTAAATCCTTCCCAGTGATCCCATGCCTGAATTCCAAGGAGGAATAGAGTTTTCAAGTGGGAAATGGCAAGGGTGTTGTTCATATGACTCTGTGGGATGTGACAAGATACCTGGACATTACTACACAAATTGTGACGGAGGGGCGCTTAGTAATGAGGATAGATGTTTTGTTTTCTGAGTCCAAAGGACAGGCTTAGCCTACTGTGGTCTGGCATGATGAGACTTCCAGAAGCCCCTGCAGAAGGAGAAGACAAAGGAAGTCATCTCATTGGCCTATCCCCATGTCATGGGTCTCACTGTGTCTATTCCCAAAAGGAGAGACAAAACAGGAAAAAATTAAATGTAGCTCAAAGTACTGAACAAACCTTTCAGAAGCATCATTGAGATAACTTCTATGGATGCCAGAGCAATGTAGGATGTTATTTGGGTGAGGGAAAGAATGCCCAATTTATCAAGTAGCAATGTAGGAGTGCCAATGTGGCTTAAATACCTTCGTATGCATACAGCGCTGTCCAATAACATATGGTTTTTTGGCAATTGAAATGCAGCTAGTGTGACCAAGGAAGTTGGTTTGAATTTTAATGTAAATGAAATAATTTACATTAAATTTAAGAGGCCATATGTGGTAGTGGCTACTGTATTGGACAGTACAGATTCTAATCCTCACGAGAAGTCAGAGATTATGTTTTTAATACTCTGTATTTTAGAAATGTAGAAACTCAGTAAGTAACTTGATCAAGATCACATCTAAATTGTAGCTGTCTACAACATAAATCCAGGGGTTTATGACAAAAATAAATATTCTTTTTCAGTATAATATCTTTGTCCAGTTTTCTGAAAGACGGATAATTTTTCTCTTAGTTTAAAACTGAGTTTATGCATATCAAAAATATATGTTAGAATGCATTATTCTTTGGAATAGACCCTGCACTGGAAACTAACTACTCATAAGACCAACAAGTTGAATAAGCAAATTGTGTTCTATTCACACAATAGAATATTATACAGCAATGAGAATGAAGTATCTACAACTCTATGTAACAATTTATTTTTATTTATTTTTAATCTTTTTACATTTATTTATTTTTGAGAGACAGAGTGAGACAAAGTGAAAGTGGGTGAGGGGCAGAAAGAGAGGGAGACACAGGATGGGAAGCAGTCTCCAGGTTCTGAGCTGTCAGCACACAGCCCAACGCGGGGTTTGAACCTACAAACCGTGAGATCATGACCTGAGCCAAAGTCGGACGCTCAACAGACTGAGCCACCCAGGCGCCCCTCTATGTAACAATTTAGATAAACTTTGCCAATGATATTGTCCATTTAAAGCCAGAGAGCCAAAGCCAGAAGAGAATATAATAAATGATTCCATTTATATAAAGTACTTCAGCAGATGAAACTAACCTATACTGTTAAAAATCTGAGCACTTGTTTTTCCTGGGGACAGAGGTGAAAGAATGGTGAGTAGTGGGTGGGGCAGTGGCTGGAAGGGAGCGTGAGAGCAACTTCTGAGACATTGTACTATTTTTTTTAATTTTTTACAATAATTTTTTATTGTTTATTTTGAGAGAGAGAGAGGGAGAGAGAGAGAATCCCAAGCAGGCTCCCTGCTGTCAGCATAGAGCCTGATGTGGAGCTCTATCTCACGAACCTTGAGATCATGACCTGAGCTGAGATCAAGAGTCAGACACTTAAGTGACTGAGCCACTCAGGCACCCTCATTGTACTGTTTCTTGTTCAGGATACTGATTATACTTTGTGAAAATGTGTTGACTTGTGCACTTATGGTAAATCCATTATATTAGTTTTCTGTTGCTGCATAACCCATTACCTAAAACTTAGTGGCTTAAAACAACACAAATTTATTACCTTAGTTTCTGTAAGGAGAACTCTGGGCATGGCATGGATGGATTCTTTGCTCACATATTCACCAGGCTGACATTAAGGTGCTGTCTAGTTCTCATTTGGACCTCAGCATCCTCTTTCAAGCTCACTGGTTGTTAGAATTAATGACCTTGTGGTTGTAAGACTTAGGTCGTCCTTTTCCTGTTAGCTTCAGACTGCTCTTAGAATCTGGAGACTGTCCATAGTTTCTTGCCTTGTGGTCCTCATAGCACTTCACACACACGTATATTTGCTTTCTGGGCCAACTGGATTATGTCTGCCTGACTTCCTCCTCTTTGATCACCTCAAGAAAACTGCTTACTTTTAAAGGGATCAAGCCTCCCCAGGTAACCACCATATCTTAAGGTCACTTGATCTGGGATCTTAATTATGTTATCAAAATCCCTTTTCAGCAATACCTACATTAGTATTTGAATGAATATCTGGGAGAAGGTGTGCATATAGCACGGGCTGAGAATCTACTGGTGCCATCTATCAATTCTGTCTATTGCAGATACCTTTTTTATGTCTAGATAAAAACTTTTTTAAAATTCTTAACATAACCTATGGAGTACCAGGAATAAGCTCTCTATCTAGGTACTACAGTCCTTCATCAGCATTGCTTTAGAGCAAGAATTAGCATGAGAAAGGAAGTTCTGTGGATGGCATTACAGGTGTTGGGATGTAACACAGCTAATCAGTATTTTCATTTTGTAGTCTTTATCTTTTGCTTTGCCCAAATAGTGACAAGAGGGAATGCAAGCCTACACATTTACTGGACTCCTAAATATGAATTTAAGTGTCCTGTTCCAGACAAATTATCTCCAAACATAGTGAGAAATTTATAGCAATGGTCACTGACCTCAACGGTCTTTGAAAACACTATGTTGATAGAGCAGGGATAGTTTCATACATTAAAAAGAGATAGGACTGAGGTGCATATGGTCCTGTACAGTCTCTTAGGATAAAGGGCCTGTGTTTTATGTCAGAACATCTTCCCTTGACATCCCCAGGCCAAGCAGGACTTGATAGATTGTGAAGATCTCCAGCTCTCGAATTAACATTCAAATAGAGAAAATCTTAGTTCCAAAAGAAGGCTTTATCAAGAATGGTCATCACAGTCCACAAGAACAAATCACATGAAGCTAAACTACAGAAAACTGTGTACATCTGGACATCAGCAAAGCATGTGGCATTTTCTCTGTGATATTTGCATGAGAAGCTGTAGACACAAGCCATAGATATGAGTTCAATTAGTCAAAATTATATGTGGTTGACTACTCAGAGAAAAGGAGGCTCTGTCTTGTGTAATATTGTCAATCACTACTGCCAATTTCTGGAAAACATGATTATCGAAATTATAGATGACACAAAAGTAGAAAGAATAAATTGGCTGGATAACAGAATCTGTATTCAAAAAGATGTTAATAGACTGGAAGGGTGAGCCAGATCTAACAAGGGGAAATTGAACGAAAACACTTAAGAGCCTTACATATACACTCCCAAATTAAAATGCCCATAGTTGGGATGCCTAGGTGGCTCAGTCAGTTAAGCGTCTGATTCTTGATTTTGGCTCAGGTCATGGTCTCAAGGTTCATGAGTTTGAGCCCCACATCGGGCTCTAGGCTGGCAGTGTGGAGCCTTCTGGGGATCCTCTCTTTCCTTTTCTCTCTGCCCCTCCCCTGCTTGCTCCTGGTCTCTCTCTCAAAATAAAAAAAAAAATAAACTTAAATAAAATGCCCATAGCTACCTAGTTTAAAATGACACGTTACTGTGCATAATTAATTTGCACATTTAATAAGTGAGAATTTAATTTATATTATCTAATTTCCTCTTTTTTTATGTTTATTTAGTTTGAGAGAGAGAGAGCAGGGGAGGGGCAGAGAGAGAGGGAGACAGAGAATCCCAAGCAGGCTCCTCACTGTCAGCACAGAGCCTGAGGTGGAGCTCAAACCCACGAATATGAGATCATGACTGGAGCCGAAACCAAGAGTCAGACCCTTATCCGACTGAGCCACCCAGGCACCCCTCTAATTTTGTCTTTATAACCATACTGTTAGGATGGGTATATTTTCTTTAATTATGCAATAGTAGAATTGTGGAGAGGTCCATTTATGTTGAGCAGGCCAGAGTTGGTACAGTGAACTACTCTGTAACACATACAAGTTTGGAGGAACTTCTGGACTAGGGACTGTACATTTGGAGTGGGATATAATTTTACTTATTAAACTCAATCTATTAATGGTAAGATGTAGGCAAAATCAGTTAATATATAAATCCCAACTCCTCATAAACACAGTGTCTAGAATCCCAAAGAGGAGAATTTTGTTTTGCCTTATCTGCTTGCATTGGGTACAGATCTTAACACCATAATTTTACATGAATATAGACAAAGTAGAGCCACTTCAAAATCTGTCACAATTACTGTCGTGACAAGGCTCAACATTACCTCAAAAGAAGAAAAAGAAAATGAGATTTATTTTGTATTTCTGAAAAGATTTATTAAGGTTCCTTACAGCTACAAATAGTAGAAGGACTTGCTGACAAAAAGCCTAGTGAAAGATGAATCAAGCTTGCAAAATGGGGAACTAGGACACTGGATATTATTTAGTCTAAGGAAAAGCCATTTCTACACAAGAAAACATATTAAGCAATATTTATTGTATAACTTAATAATATTGTATGGTATTATGATTATTAATTATCTTATTTAACAAAATAAATTGTAGCTCTGAATGGCTTGGTTAATAGTTAAAAAGGGGGCACCTAGATAGCTCAGTCGGTTAAGCATCTGACTTCAGCTCAGGTCATGATCTCATGGTTCGTGGGTTTGAGTTCCACACCGGGCTCTGTGCTGACAGCTCAGACAGCTCAGAGCCTGGAGCTTGCTTCAGAATCTGTGTCTCCTTCTATCTCTTCCTCTCCCCTGCTCAAGCTCTGTCTCTCTCTGTCTCAAAAATAAACAGTAAAATAAATTAAAAAAAAAAAGTTAAAAAACAATATAAACAAAATCTACTTTCCCATGTAACACTGAAATTAAGCTCTTTTGCAAAGGTAAACAGCTTTCTTTTTTACAGACGGGCTTAATTTTCTCATATGTGGTGCTTTTGTTTTAATTTAAATTTTAGTTGATGTACAATATTGGTTTCAGAAGTAGAATTCGTGATTCATCACTTACATACAACACCTAGTGCTCATCACAAGTGCCCTCCCATCACCCATCTAGCCCATCTCCCACCCACCTCCCTCCATCAATCCTCAGTTTGTTCTCTCTTGTTAAGAGCCTCTTGGGGTTCGTTTCCCTCTCTTCTCTTATTTCCCCCACCCCTTCCTATGTATCATCTGTTTTGTTTCTTAAATTCCAAGTATGTGGTGATTTTTAGAGCCTCTCTCTCTCAGAGTGAGTGGCTCAATCAGTTAAGTGTCTAACTCTTGATTTTGGTTCAGGTCATGATCTCACGGTTTGTGGGATTGAGCCCCAAGTTGGGCTCTACACCAACTGCAAGGAGCCTGCTTGGGATTCTCTCTCTCTCTCTCTCTCTCTCTCTCTCTCTCTCTCTCTCTCTGTGTCTCTCTGTCTCTCTCTCTGCTCCTCCCCTGCTCATGCTCTCTCTCTCTTTTCTGTGTCTCTCAAAATAAATAAATATATATATGTATATATATATATATTTTTTTTTAAAAGTCTGTCTCTCATGGTTAGATTTCATGAAGCATTTACAGTTTCTTATTCTGAGTATGTTGTTCATTTAAACTGGCTCAATTTTAAGTGGGTTTATTTTTTATAATTTTTTTAAGTTTACTTATTTTTGAGAGAGAGACTAAGCTTGAGCTAGGGAGGGGCAGAGAGAAAGGGAGAGAGAGAATTCCAAGCAGGTTCCGTGCTGTCAGCACAGAGCCCGATGTACGGCTTGATCCCACCACCCTGGGATGATGTCCTAATCTGAAATCAAGAGTTGGTCACTTGACTGACTGAGGCATCCAGGTGCCCCATAAGTGGGTTTATTTTTTAAAATTTTAGACTTAAAACTTAAAGACAAAGTATATATACAGTAGCAAAGTAAAGTCTTAAAGATTATACAAATTAACTATTTTTGGCATAGAAATTTCATTTCAATATTTCATGGGTTACTATCAATATTTACAAAAATAATTTTCTTTCATACAGAATTACACTCCTGAATTTCTTTTTCTTTACGACGAAGAAAACTGTCACTTATCCTGTCTTCATAAAAATGCTCTGTAGTACAAAGTTTTATGGTGCTTCCTTCTCTTAGAAAGGCATTGTGATTGTGGCTAGAAGTGAAAGGGGGAACAAAAAACACGTGAAGTGAATTCACTTTCTGTAGTTCCCAATTAGAGACTTGTTGATGACAACCTTTCTCCCTAGCTCGTTGTTTGTTTGTTTTCCTGGAATAGTTTAGAAATTACTGTAGGATAACAGTAATATTATATGGGACTATGCTCATTAAATTCAAGTAGTTGTGCTCTTTGTAGAATACTAATTGTGAGACAATTAAGGTTCATCATTTTGCATTTAGATTTTGTGCTTTAGCTGCAAAACTATAGAGAATGTAAGATAAACAGACAATGCAGATATAATACTCCTTTTCCTCTAGGTTGGTGTGACTAGTAATCAGTATTGTCATTTGTATGTTGGCTTATATAGCCAAGATCATTAGTAGTCCACAAAAGTAAAGGACTAGGATCAGAAGTAAAAAAAAAAATTACTGAACATTGGCTTAATTGCAGAAAACACATAAGAGGGTTAAAGTACAATGGAAATGAAAATCATACGTTTAATAATCTTTTGAATCTAAAAAAGATTATAAGTTATCTCCTGTAACCTGTAGATGGTGATATGTTGATGAACAAACAAACAAAAAAATGAAATTCAGTAGGGATTAATGTAAAATCTATCGACTTGCTAATGTTCAGGTATTTCTCTATATTCAGAAGTTTAACATTCTGTGAACAGAAATTCTCAGTAACCAGATAGATTTTTTTGGAAGTGTAAAATGTTTTATATTTTAAGTCAATTTTGTTGTTTCCTAAGCTCTGTTAAATATATCGCCTCAACCCTAAAATGTCTAAACCCCCTTCTCTTATCCACAAAATCTGCAAATAGCAACTGCATCCAGGTCTTCCTGGGCATGCGGTCTGTGCAGTTTGTAGAAGCCCCACTGTGATAATCTTAACATTTTCAATAATTTTTTACCAAAATGCCCTGCATTTTCATTATGCCCTGGGCTCCACCAGTTAGGTAGCCAGTTGACTGACTCCATGTGACAACCACTTAATCGAAAAATCTTAGCCATACCCCATATCCCAACTCTCAATACTTACTATTTTCTCTGCATTCAGATTATATTTACTCCTCATCATTTAACTACTACCACACAAATTCAAGCCCCCAGCATCCATCCACAGCCTCCTAATCAGTCTCTTCTCCTTTCTTGGCTGACTGCCCCAGGCCTTTTCTCAGTAGAGCAGCTGAGGTGAACTTTCTAAAAGAGAGGTCAAGTTGTGTCACTCTTTGGCTCAAATTCCTCTGATTTCTTGTTTCAGTTGACCAAAGGCCCGAGTCCTTGCAGTTGCCTACAAGGTTCTACATGATCTGGTTCCCTAAAATACCTCTCGCCTCATCTCTTCCTATCCTTTTTCTTGTCCACTCAATGTTATCAACAATCATATCCTTCCCATTCCTGTAGCCTTCTAGCTATGGGCCTTAGAATTTTGTATGTAGCTTCTGTTTCTCTGCTGAAATCCATCATCTGTTTATTTATATGTATATATTTTCCTTTAGGTTCCTGAAAGTATTTCATAGCTGCTTTAGCGTCCTTGTCTGACAATTGCAACATCTGGGCCATCTTGGGGTTGGTTTATTGACTTTTTTTTTTCTTGAGTAGGAATCCAGTTTTTCTGTTACTTTCCATGTCTAGTCATTTCTGTATGAATACTGGATATAAGTGATATGCGGTAGAGACTCTAGATTCTGTTCTTCTGAATAGCGATTTTCATTCTAGGGGCTAGATAACTTGGGAGGACTCAAGTTCCAAATTCTCTCTCCCCTGTGGGTTGCAAAAGATGAAATCACCACTCAGTTCTTTGGGTTTCCAGCTGGTGAGATTTTGGGGGCCTCGTCTGTCTTTACCATGATTTACGGATCAGCCAAGGGTCTGGGTAGACTGTATACACAGATATTGGGGCTTGCCCCATTTGCCGCTCTCTCCCTTCCAGGATCAATCATTTCTTGCCTGTTCTGCTCTCCCAACTCAATCCCTGGTTGGGCCACAGCTTTTTGTTGTCTCCCAATATAGAGAGATCTAGGCATACTAGAAAATGTGAACTCACACATTTCACCAAGTACAGATATATTCTTTCAAGGATAGATTTCCTTCCAGTTTCTGCTTCTTTTGTTCTTTTTTCTATACCTTGAAATTCTCATTATTTTATATTTTGTCCAGATTTTGTAATTGCTATCTGTGGGAAGTTAGGCCAGTTCGGGTCCTAGCTGCACGTATTCAGGCAAATGATTTGTCCTCCCTGTGCCTCGTTTTCTTCATCTGTAAGATGCAGGCAGATGAGCTACAGATAATAATAGGTTTAGTATGAGGCTTGAATATGTTCTATACGTGTCATGAGTGTGTACCGTGTCACCTTAGCTGACCTGGAACTGTGTTTCTCAGAATTCCCTTTTCTTAGTAGAGACCTTTTGTATGGGGATTGGAAGGTGAAAGCGAGGAATACATTTTTTGCCCTTGGAAGCACAGCACTGGGCCCCAGTCCCTGCCGCTCACGCAGGTGGTCACTGATCTGCCGACTCACCTTGTTCGCGTGGGGCAGCAGCTGCGCCCGTAGCTCTTCCACCTCCTCCCTGGTCTCCCGCTTCAGCTTCTCCAACTTTTGTGTCCTTCCCCACCCCTGTTTAGCTCTGGGAAAAAAAAAAGCACTCACTGGAGCAAGATTCGAGCATTAAAAAGATATGACAGGGAAAGCCAAATCAACATGGTTACAGATTGTCAATATTGTCCTGTCAGATATACTAGAAATAAATTCATCAGTAGTTCACATGGTATCTACTGGCTGGGTTCCTTGAGAAGCAGTCTCAGAGTCTGAATTTAGACCTCAGCCTATGTGCCCTTGGGTACAGCTGTGGAAGAAAGAGGAAAGACGCAGGACGAAGTAGATGGAGAAACTGCATGGCAGGCCCAAACAGAGGTTTCAGCTGACTCCTGCAGAGAACTCTGTGGCTAAATGGCCTGTCAAAATTGTGCATTAGACGTGTTGAACCCCAACTTGATTGATTAGTCATGGCATGACAGTCTCCCTTGGAGGACATGACCTTGGGCGTGGGAGTACTCGGCAGCTGAGGCAGTCCCTGAAAGAGCTCACAAAGAAAGGGTGCCTGACGTTAGTATCCAAGCAGCTGGGGTAGCATCTTTCACTGAAAGATCTGGACTGTGCATCTTTATGTCCATCGTGGTATCCAGTGAAGGCCATGAAAGAAAAACAGGTGAAATTGTGATTCCCTTGTCCAAGGAATGCAACCTGTGCATAACAACAGCAATTGTGTCAGAGAAAGACAAGCTAAGCAGATATTCTCTTATCACCCTTAACACTTTTTTGAAAAGTGATCCTTGGCCACCCTGAGCCATGAGGGTCAGTTATTTCCAAGGCACAGTGCTGGCATCTATCCAATCATCCTTGATAGAAGGAGAGTCACTATCCAATCATCCTTGGGGAACACGGATTTTATTTCATAAGAAAAGTTTATTTAATATAGTGGATGATGTTCAGGTTTGGATTTCAAACTAAACAATTTTGTATGCAAATTTTTATCCCCCAAGTGATTTGCATTTCACTTTAGAAGTATATCATTCTTATTATATTTGTTTTCAAATAGGGTATTAATTACCAAGGATTGCCTGGAGGAGAATATTTGTGAATTAATTCAAATATGGCATGTGTATAGGTGTAGTATACTGTCAGAAATTTAGGCTAATTTTGGAGAATGTGACTGGAATTAGTGAAATGACACGTAGTTTTGTTATGGTGCTGATATTTTCAACACAGTTTTGGATTATTTTTTGGAACTGTGCCTGAGGACATTTGACAAGCTGCACAAGATAATCAGTCAACCGTCTATATTGTCATCCTTCATTTTTGATCTAAAGTAGAATTATCCACCTTGATTTGCTTTCTTTCTCAGTTAATATGAAGAATCAATAATTATTGCTGATTTTAATTCTGCTTCCTGGCTTTGAAAGGGTAACTTTCCATAGTCATTTATTTTCCTCAATCCTTATGATAAATAATTATTGACCATGTCACATTTTGTCTATGCATAACATACTGAATTAAATACTGAGGTTGTTTTTGACATTATTAAAGACTGACGTGTGTAGAGAAGTTGAATTTCTCTAATAATAATCTACTCATAATTCTTCTTTGACTTCTTGCATCCCTCCCTCTCTTCCTTCCTTTATTCCTTCGCATCTTTCCTGCTTGAGACGCATTATGAATACCTACTAAGGGTTTCTATCTGTACCAAGCAGGGGGAGAAATAAACTTAATATAATGAGTTTATCCATCATGAGTTGGCTACACAGACTCAAAAACACTTCACACATACTGAAATGTCTTAGGCATTAACAACTTTATGTAAATAATACATTCTATTTATACTCAAATTATACTATTTATACCCTATTTACATTGCTTATACTAGTTATACATTCTACTTATACCTTATTCAATCTGGAAGGAGAGAATATATCAAAATCTATTCAGAAGACTTTGACCAGCACTTCTCAGCCTTTTGGCTAAGTTCAAGTGCAGAAGATTTTGAGCGAATTAGAGTGACTGATTAGGGCTCTAATGTGGATGGTGATAATGTGTATATATACTATTTTTTACCTTTCAAAAGGTAAATGGTGATGAACCTTGAATATTTTTAGGCTAAGAATTTTACCCATGATCTTTTAGGCAATGAGAGGATACTGAGTATCTTTAGGTACTGAAGTTGCATGTTGCAAACATTGAATTTCTTTTGATGTACAGGATGAAGTGAAGGAGAGAGAGATTCCAGAAGTAAATGACCTATGGAGAAAACTATTGTGTACCCAGGTTCAGTGTCATGTGCACAATGTATAATATGGAACTTGTCTCATTGGCATATCTAATGATGCTACATTAAAAAGAAATAGAGAAACTGGGAGCACCAGGTGGCTCAGTCGGTTAAGCATCTGACGATTTCGGCTCAGGTCTTGATCTCACGGTTTGTGAGTTTGAGCCCCACATGAGGCTCTGTGCTGACCGTGCAGAGACAGCTTAGGATTCTCCATCTCTCCCTCTCTCTTTGCCCCTCCGCTGCTTGGTTTCTCTCTATCAAAAATAAAAAATAAATAAAAAATATTTTTTAAAAAAGTAATAGAGAAACAATAATAACCAGGTAAAGAAAAATTTTGGAATAGTGCATGATAGATAGTAATATGAGGAGTTAGTTTTAAAATAGTTTATATTTCAACAGCATTATGAAACATAAACATGAATCAAATGTTGATGATATTATGAAAGAGAAAGCACAGGAGTGGAGCTTCCATTTTTAAGGTCACTTATCTAGCCAAATAGTTACTTTGTATTTGAGAAGAGTTCAGAAAGCAAAACAGATAGCATTGTTAATTATTTTTGAGCACAAAAACCCTTCTGGTGTGGAGGTTAACTTCTGTTGTATTTAAAAGAGAAAAAATATGGCTCCTATGCTAGGCAGTTTACACAAGTCAGAGCACTTATACTAAAAGAAAGATCTTCCATTTGAAACGAAGAGGATTCTCTGGTTAGAGAAATATCAGAGGGAAAAAAAGAATAATTGACTGGTTCTCTCTGATAATTTCTGCTCTAATACTTAGCATTTGATTAGCACACCATGTGTAAAAGCGTGTGGCCCTCAGACCATGAGTCTGAATGACTCATGAAACAAAGTGAGAAAAGTAAGAAAAAAACAAAACTTTCTTGGTACACTTTCATATTGAAATTACCCTCTACATATTCAAAATGGAGATAAATAGAGAATTTTCATATTTTCAATAGAAGCAATTCCATGCTTCAAGAATCAGTATTTTAAAAAAGGAGACATCACACATAAAGCAGAGTGAACTCATTTTCGTTTTTTCTTTTCTTTCTTTCTCTCTGTCCCTTCTTTCTTCCCTCCCTCTTGTTTTTTTCACTAAAACTACTCCAATTCGGGATATTTCAGCATCAACTATAACATCAGTAAAGCTGTCCTAACAAAGGCAAATGTCAGCCTTTTAATATAAGTGGTAACATCTTGATTTGTTGTTTGAAAATATCCTTTGTTTAAGACAAATGTAGATGTTGGAAATGGGGTAGAAAAGGAGAAAACTTTTAACGAGTACATACTCTTGCCCCCTTGTTTAATTCACTCTCAACTTACTATGTGTGATATGTCACGGGCCTTAAACAAGCTGTGGCAGAGCACTGAGAGAAAACACAATTCCTAGGACACATGTAATGTCATATAGTGTAGCAAAGTGAGAGTATGGTAACAAGCCAGACTGGAGCTCTTGGTCCTACCTTGACACTTGTTATCCATGTGTCCTTGGATCATTTCTATAACCTCTCTAAGGATAAATTTGCTACAGTGGCTACTAATTATGGTTGGCTCTCATAAAAGACACCTGACTAGATAGGCTTAAATACATAAGGTGTGATAGTCTCAAGCAATACTAAGTATGGAAGTTGGAGACCGATAGTGTGGGTCCAGCTGCTTCAAGGACAAAGGGCCAAGTCTGTGATATGGTCTTGGTCTTTGTCTCATAATTCTCACACAGCTTCCAGAGTTGTTTCTAGTCAACAGTAGGAAGGAGAATGTTCAGAGAATTATAGAGTACTTTCCTGGATGCCCCACAAACTTCTGCTTCATTTTATTAACCACTTCTGTCTTCAAAAGGATGAAAAAGAGGTGAGCACATTGCTGGGATGTTATTAATAAAGAAGAAGAAATAAATGGATAGAGAAAATAAGATGTCTCTTATATGAATACCTTAGCAGATTATGGTAAAAGTTAAATGAGAAAGGTATAGTACTCTTATTCTTATTGCTAGAGGAAGTTGCTATTTATAGATTTTAAACACATTATTCTCTGTGCCAAGAAAAAATAGTTTAGAATAATGAAATGTTGATCCAGGAAAGTCTCTCAGGCTAAATTATGTCTGATTTGGTGTGTGCCAAACAGTGTGTAAAACATATCACATCATCTTAGGCCATCTATTATAATGTAATATTTAAGTGGGAAAACTTTATGCATAAATACGATGCCTTTCCTCCACTGTGCCCATCATTCACTTGTTTTATATATATATACACGTGTGTGTGTATGTGTGTGTGTGTGTGTGTGTGTGTGTGTACCTGTGTCTATCTGTCTTTCTATCTATCATCTGTCTACCTATAGAATAGTATAAACTTCCATCTAGGTAAAGTAAACTGGTACAAGATATTTAAGAAAAACAAAACTGATAATAGCATTTTACTTTTTAGAAAATCTGAACTTTGAAAGAGGACATTGAAATAAGTCTTAGAATATGAATTTCTGAAATGATAATATAAAATTACAAACTTACTATGATCTACCAAGTTTGCCATTAGGCAGTAATTTCTGTAAAGATACGCTTCACATAGATTATTCTCCACTTATGACCACAGATTTTAAATTTCCTGTTATTGACGTCTAAGAGATGAATAATGATCATTTATTCCATTTATCTGTATTGACCATACTAGTGCTGGGCACCTAGTGGACTTGAAAAAAAAAAAAAAGACAACATTCCTGGGTTCTAAAAGCTTACATTTGGGTGAGTGAGGCAAAACATTAAACAAAGTAAGGTAGTATATGCCAGATGGAGGTGGGATAGGAAATGTCTTTTGAATGGCCCATGGAGGTGGTGATATGGAAGCTAAACCTTGAAAGGTGAGAAAGAACTCACCAAACACATAAGTGAGGTTAAGGAATCACAGAAAAGGAGGACAATTTGAGCAGACAGATAGGTTGAAGAGGATATTTCTTATCCTAGGGACTGCACAAGTGAGGTATGACAACAAATGCTCTCAGAAATAATCAGAGGAAAAATCATGAATTTTTATGACCTGGTAACTAATAAATAGTTTGCCCTGTAGGCAATAGGGAGTCATGCATAATAGTCAACAAGGGGCTTATTCATAGTTGTATTCTACCATGATCAATCTGACAGATGTGTGGTAGATGAATGCAAGAGACAAGGTTTTAGGCAAAGAGTTCAATTCTTACATCATATCACAGGTAAGAAATTATAAGAGTTTAAATACAGGAAGATAAACTCAATATAGGAAGATACATATATGTAGATAGATATGCATGCATATGCATTTTTAAGATCATTTCAAAAAAGAAATGACTACAGTTGTCGATTAATTAGATATGGTCCTTAAGGAGGAAGTTCAGAATTATTTGGTGTTGTCAGGTGAAATATTTAATACAAGAAGAATTTTGGTGCAAGAAGAGGATGACTTAAGCTTTCAGCAAGTTGATTTTGAGAGTTCTATGGCATTTTCAGATATGGTCCAACAGGTATTAAAAAACCTAACCTCATGCTAAGAGAGAGAGAGATTACAGCAGATACTATAAATTTAGAGATCATCCATTTTCAAGTTGGAAAATAAAACTGTAATTGTAGGTGTACTAGCCAAATAAAGTGTGGGGAATGATGAAGAAGTAGGTTAAAAGTTAGAATCCTAGTAAAACCAATATTTAAATATAGGAGGAAAGCCAATATTTAAAGTAAATATAGGAGCAATGTGTAGAGTTTATCAGACATCAGTTACTCTGAGAAGATTTCACTGAAAAACACGCCCCCTCCCCCTGGCTGATTTAAATGTCCAATTGCAAAATATCCATAATTTCCTGTATTTATGACACACAATATCAGTGTAACCATCAATTTACTCCTCTGTCACTTCCATTAAATGGTACATCTTTCTGTGTCAGTTCCTGACACTTTATTCCTAATGCCTAACAGTATGAGGTACATAGTAATCACCAAGTTTAAAAGAAAGAAGAATGTTATTGCACTGATCATTAGGCAAATCAGGGGAGAGTAGAGCCTTAGAAACCAAAGCAGAATATTTTCAATAAAGTGGGATTAAAAACATCAAATCCCATGAAGAACGTAAATCAGATATGAATGGTTAGGTGTCTACTGAATGTTTTGGAATTTGTTTTATTATTATATTATTTTGGGGTATGTATTTTGAAAATTAAAGCATCATATTTGAAGTAGGTATTTTTCTTCTTCAGTGTGTAGTTATGTTATTAAACTGTTTAAGATGTGGTTATTGTAGTGGACGTTTGTCTTTCTTTTTGTCTACCCAGTAACTAAATCTCCATCTTGTGTTCAAGGTATAACTATCTTGGTAAGGCAAAATCTGCCTTTCACTAGAGAAGAGAAATAGAAATAATTTCACACTTGCCTACAGCTGAGGAGTGGGCAAATGCGGCTACATGCTTCCTCCATGTATCAGGGGCCCTGGATCAGTGAATGCCATTAAACTATTAATCAAATAAGTGGCCATCACAGGCAACTCTTAATTATTTCAAAGATGCTAATCTCATCTGTCCATTAATCATCACCCTTCTCTTTTTCTTTCTTCCATTCACCTTTGAGGATGAAAAAAAGAAAAAGAAAAAAAGAAAAAAGAAAAGAAAGAAAAGAAAGGAGAAACTTGCAGTGTTCCTATTTATTAAATTTTGTAGGTGGAAGCTTAAAATAATGGTTAATAAGAGATATTTGGATCAATGATGTATTTGACATCTCTATAATTTTCCTATCTCTTATTTCTATAGATGACTAAAAAGAGTTCCCTCTATTTTTACTTCTATAAATTATCTGTGTGTGCATCTATTTTAGGTCAGAAATCACATTGATTATAAAATTGTCCATAGATATTTATAATAGGAAATATTTTATATTTTCAATGGCCTTGTTCCTTTGAAGTTTTCACTTAGGGTTGACTGTGATAACATAGCTCACTTTCTTAGTTTTAGTTAAGTAGACTCATGTAACACTTGGCATCTCACCCATCTCAAAGTGTTGGCATAAAAAAAAAATTGTATCATGACCTTGAGCTTTTTAAGTAGAAATCAATGTCAGTCATTATTTTTGGCAGCTTTATAGGTAAACCTATACCTAAAATATTTAAAAGCAAACAAGCCAAAAGATAACACGTGCTAAAGAACTTGGAACATTTACATGGGAGTGGCAAACTAGGCTAGTGGCAACATGGGAACCAGATTTGGCAAGTAGACAAGTAGGTATTTCCTGAGCCTACCAAAGAAATACACTTGGCACTTTATGAGTAATTAATAAAATATATGAGTAATTATTTTATTTGTTATTTTTATAAAATAAAGTTAGGCCATAATGAGGGGGAGGAATGCAGTCTTATATTTTGAAAAGGGTATTAATTTTACATAAAATCATATTCTACTAGAGAAGAATCACCTAATGATATGAAGCCTAGTAATTTCTGCAGGAATTCCTTTGCAAATTGATGAGCAAGCACTTTATTTGTTTAACTAGTTGAGGGGTATAATTGCAGGATTAAGTCAATTGTATTATAGTACGAATTTATTCCTGCTTTGGAGATGTCAATCTTCTGTTTTCTGTCTATTCACAGTTTATGATTTTTTTTCAAAGTGCATATGTTGTAAATGAAATACAATGAATAACACTACACCATGCACTTCATGCCACAAAACAAATTTAGGAAAGCCTCTAGGTATTAATATGGCTGATATTGATAATGTAGCAGGTTCTTTTTAAAGAAAAAAATAATAAATATAGATCCATTACCTGGCTACTCCAGTAATTTCCTCCTCCTTGTCACAATTTTAAGTCTGTTTTCATCTTATTCCAGTGAACATGTTCCTGATCTGACCTGCTTCATTATTCAGGTATAATTGTGGTCTGTTGGCATGGTTCTACTTGCTTGGCTTTAGCTGCTAGAAAACAATTATACCTGATCATTTCTGGTAGTTATTGCTGCTATTATCACTTGCCTGCCCAAGAGCTGCCAAGATTTCCCAAATTCCATGACAATTTTGTTCAAGAAAAAAAGAGAAAGAGAACTATTTCATTTTTGTATTTGCATCTCTCTTGGGAACCACAACTGTGATGTTTGCATTTTTGCAACATTTTGTTTTTGCTGATTTTCATACTACACTACATGGGTGTAATGCCAGTCAGAACTGGGTGTCGAGCCCCTCAAATTATGGTGGGTATTTGTGTGTGTGTGTGTGTGTGTGTGTGTGTGTGTGTGTGTGTGTGTGGTTTCTACAGGATTCTGTTCTGTAGCATACATACCAGCTAATCTAGCTATTATTTTCTCAGGATATGGTTTACTCCTGCCCACTTCCAATCTAAAACCAATCTTTTATAATGCAGGTTCCAGAATGTACAAATGTAATCAGAGTATGCTCTGGGTTTTATACCCCTGCCCCTTATTTTGTCGCAAAGTAGACCTGATGTTCACTATCTCCTCTACTTTTGTTGATGGTTCTTGATTTACTCCAACAGTTTTAATGACTACACTGGTCTTTCATACTGTCTGCATGGAGGGAATATTTAATTTAAACTGAAAAATACTGGACACTGATGTCAACAGTCCCAAATGACACCAAAAGCAACAGATGTACGGGAACATTTTGGGAAACTAACGGGGTCTTTGTGGGAAGGAGCTCAATGATAGAATGTTCATGCTCTCTCACCTTTTGGATTGTTATGCATACATATTACAAATTACATTTTGGTCCAGTCATTTTCTTTTGGCATACAAAAAATTAAGTAAATAAATTAAATACATTATTTTTTCTTCATTCGAGCCAGATTGAGCCAAGAAGGTACTTTGAAAGAAGATAACTTCTGCTATTTAAAAAGCACAGATTCAAATGTATTAATAAATCATTCTCACTTAGAGTCAGCCATACTCAAAATCCTGTTGGTTTCATGGGTATAAATTATAAAATCTAAAGCTTGCCTTCTAGGAACTTGACGTCATTTTGTGGAGAAAGATGTATGGAGCTTTAGCTATAAATGCAAATATAAAAGAACTAACGGCCACAGTAGGTTATGATCGTTGTCAGAGTCAGTGTGGCCTCATCCCCATCACACTTGTCTACAGTGGTCCCTCATGCTTTGCTGCCCCCAGAGCCAGCAGGACCCCTGCTTTGTCACATAGCACAGCTTCCCTTTACATCGGCACCATGGGGATTTGGAAGTGATTTTTCTGATGCTGCAGGCTCTTTACCTTTCTCTCTAGTCGATCTCATTTTCTGCCTATTCCATCACCCGGGGTTATTTCTAACTTCTGTCATTGTAGTTGGCTTCCTTCCCACTCGCCTCCCCTTCCTAGCTGGGCCTCCCCTTCCGCTCAGCCCGCCATATGGCTAGCAGTGCACACGAGTCTATGCTAATCCTTTTATGACTGTGAGTGCCAAGTCTGTACTGCAGCTTTTAACTCGACAGGAATTTAAATAAGTGAGAGATTACTCTGGACCAGGTTATCAGGGATCTTGATCTGCCTATAAATCAGAAAGTAGAAAGAAAAAGAGAAGGCTTTCCAGGTGGAGAAACTAATGAGTGAAAGATAAGAAAATGTTTAAGTGCAGAATGATGATAGGAATTTGCTTAGATGAAAGAGCTTATGGAAACAGAGATGAAAATATAGTTTGGGGCTAAATTGTGCATGTTTGTAAAGCTAAGATATTGCAATTGTATGTAATAGAAAGTCATTGAATATTTTTAGCGCAGGGATGTCATATTTAAATTTTTTTTTTCAACGTTTATTTATTTTTGGGACAGAGAGAGACAGAGCATGAACGGGGGAAGGGCAGAGAGAGAGGGAGACACAGAATCGGAAACAGGCTCCAGGCTCTGAGCCATCAGCCCAGAGCCCGACGCGGGGCTCGAACTCACAGACCGCAAGATCGTGACCTGGCTGAAGTCGGACGCTTAACCGACTGCGCCACCCAGGCGCCCCAGGGATGTCATATTTAAAAGCAACATTGTAAGCATTGGGTTATGTAAACATGTTTAGTATTGCTTACTTGCCTTGCTGAGTTGCCTTGTTTTATTGAAGAGACACTGTAATCATCAAAATGATATAACTGGGGCTCATATAACTGGCATATATCATCAACTTTAACGGCTTAGATTGTAAAGAAAAGCCAAGAAGTAATCTATCCCTGCTGTTCATTCCTCCCTGTATTTACCTGCTTTGCCATGTGACTTTGCATCCCCTTGTCCTACAGGCAGAATACAATTCCCACTCATTGAGATTAGGCTTGACCATATGACTGGCCCTAAGCAGTACTGTGTGCCAGTTCTGAGCCTAGAGCATAAGAGGTCTTGCATCACTCCCCTTCAGCCTCTTCCATCTCTCAAAGTAGTTCTCTGGTTAATGGAAAATGAAACCGACATGGAGCAAATCTAAACCTCAGTGCAACTTGAAGCCAAACCCAGTTGAGCTCAACCTAGACAGACTAACACCCAGCTCACAAGCAGACATGTGGACGAGAATAAATTATGTGTGTCATAAACCACCGTCTGCTTGGGGTAGCATTAAACAGCATCCTTGTTGAAATAACTGATCCATGCACCTTTTGTTTTAACTGGTAGAAGAATATAATCCAAACATAAATGTGAATAGTTTACTATGTGCCGGAAATGCTAGACCAAAATATTGTAATTGTAATCATTTCTAGCAATCATTATATGAGAGATAAAACCAACAATCAAAATCATGGGGAAACTTAATATTATGCCAATAAGAAAAGAGTGAAGGAACTGAGGGCATATATGTTACAGAAGAAAACGTGAAGGCAGGAAGAGAGGACTATAAATTCAAATATTTGGATATATATCAGTTAACAAGTAATTAAAACCTGGCTCAGATTGATTCAGCATCAAAGAATTCATATACCTGGACATTCTGAGCTGGAAGGAGTTTCAGACTGAACTCAAAAAGATCTCCAGCTTCATTGCTCTGAGTCTCTATGTGCTAACTTTGCCTTCATAATTTTTTTTTTCAAAGCATAGGATTTCTGTTAGTAACTGTGGAAAGGGTTTATGTGTTCATATCCAGCTGAAAGACAATGTGTTACTTCCAGACCTTTCTTTTGAGTAGGAAAGCACTTTCCCAGAGTTCTTAGCAAACCTTTCTTTGCATCCCCCTGATCAGTATTGGGAACGTGTGCAGTGCAGGACTGTGGTGGTAAATTGACCTAAAGAAAGCCACTTTCTCTAAGTTCTGTCATATAAATGCTCCCATGATGGCTATTTCAAGCTACCAATGTTACACTATTGAAGCCAGAATAGCGAAGCGAGGTGCACAGTCATCTCTTGTGAGCCATTTCCAGCACAACAGTGGACACATGTCCCTTCTTGAAACAACCATTGGATTAATACATGGGATTGCTCTTCTTACTGATAACCACACATTGAAATCCTGAGTTTCTAAATTTTCTACAATAAATCTGTATTGCTTTTATTTTTTTTCTTTTCAAATTTTTATTTAAATCCCAGTTAGTTAATATGCAATGCAATATCAGTTTCAGGTGTAGAATTCAATGATTCACCACTTACACACAACATCCAGTGCTCCTCAAAACAAGTGCCCTCCTTAATACCCATCACCCATCTAGCCCATCCCCCCACCCACCTCCCTCCATCAACCCTGTTTGTTCTCTAAATTTAAGAGTCTCTTGGGGCGCCTGGGTAGCTCAGTCGGTTGAGTGTTCGACTTCAGCTCAGGTCATGATCTCATGGTTCGTGAGTTCGAGCCCCGTGTCGGGCTCTGTGCTGACAGCTCAGAGCCTAGAGCCTGTTTTGGATTCTGTGTCTCCCTCTCTCTCTGCCCCTCCCCTGCTCGCACTCTGTATCTCTCTCTCAAAAATAAATAAACATTAAAAAAAACTAATAAAAAGAGTCTCTTATGGTTTGTTTCTCTGGTTTTCTTTTTCCCTCACCCTCCCATATGTTCATCTCTTTTGTTTCTTACCACATATGAGTGAAATCGTATGTTATTTGTCTTTCTCTGTCTTATTTCACTTAGCATAATACATTCTAGCTCCATCCACTTCATTGCAAATGGCAAGATTTCATTCTTTTTGATGGCTGTGTAATATTCCATTATATGTGTATGTGTGTCATCAGTCAATGGGCGTTCTCTTTCCATAGTTTGACTATTGTTGGTAATGCTACTATACACATTGGGGTGAGTCTACCCCTTTGAATCTGTATTTTTGTATCCTTTGGGTAAATACCTAGTTGTGCAATTGCTGGGTCTTAGAATAGTTCTGTTTTTAACTTTTTGAGGAACCTCCATACTGTTTTCCAGAGTAGCTGCACCAGTTTTCATTCCCACCAATAGTGCAACAGGGTTCCCCTTTCTTTGCGTCCTTGTCAACACCTGTTGTTTCTTGTGTTGTTAATGTTAGCCATTCTGACGGGAGTGAGGGGATATCTCATCATGGTTTTGATTTTTATTTCCCTGATGATGAGTGATGTTGAACATTTTTTCATGTGTCTGTTAGCCATCTTTATGTCTTCTTTGAAAAAATGTATATTCATGTCTTCTGCCCATTTATTAACTGGATTATTTGGTTTTGCGATGTATTGCTTTTAAAGATGGAAAAAATACTACTTTAAAGGAAAGACTATACCAATGAAAAAGTATTTATTAAAAGTAAGTCAGAATTATTGTATTTATTCATTTGGCTATAGAATTTGTCCAGAGAACTTCAGAACCATTCTCAATTTTAATATTATATAATTTATTTTTAATATTTAATATATTTTAATATTTTTAATTTTACTATTTTAGTATAATGAGTCATAGTAGTCATAAAGAACAGTTAGAATAATTAATTCTCCTAAGAAATTAATGTTCAGTTCAATACTTACTGCATACCTACTATGTTCTAGGTACTACATTTTGTTCTGAAAAAAATAAAAAAATGAAATGAAATTTACTGTCAAGTAAATTTAATGGAGGAAATAGACAGATGTGCCAAGGATTAACATAGAGCATTGGGTGGCAAACTGTAGTCCATGGGCCCTATTTGGATTGCTACCTGTTTTTATAAATAAAGTTTTATTGGAACACACCTACACTCATTTGTTATGTATTTTTCTGTGACTGCTATCACACTACAAAGATAGACTTGGATAGTAGCAACAGAGACCATATGGCCCACAAAGCTTTACATATGGCACTTTACATATAAATTTTGCAGACTCATATCATGGAGCATGACCATCACTGAGTTATACACCAGGTGAATTGGGAACACAAATAGGGGCATCACAATCAATTTCATTCACTGAGAGGGATTTTTAAGCAGAAAGTAATCGAAATTCAATATCAGTGTACTAATTACTCCAAATCTGAATGGCTGTCCATATGTAGATAAAAATCTTGAAGATTAGCTGAACCTGTGAGATATTTTAGTTTCTTTTAGATACAGCATGACAAAAAGAGTTGATTAAGTGCAGCTATGTTCATTATGGTTTGTGAATTGTTGTTTGACTCTGTCAAACATAAAATGATTAAATCATGAGTTGTTTTCTTTAAAGCAGTGAAATTCAAAGTAAAACTCTCTTAAGTGTGACCTTTTATATAATGGCCACGATTCATTTGCTGCATTCTAGTGGTATGTCATTATAAAATCAGTCTTTCCAAAGTATCTCTTTTCTCAGATCAAGATTTATGTATCTTGAATTATTTTATTCACTTTCTTTTCTTTTTAAGATTTTATTTTTAAGGAATCTCTACACCCAACATGGGGCTCGAACTTACAACCCTGAGATCAAGAATCACATGCTCTATCAACTGAGCCAGTCAGGTGCCCCTCTTGAATTATTTTAATTTGTTTTTTTGGTTTCCATTTGGAGTATTCATTGAATAGTATATTTAAAAGAGCCTGAATTCATTTAACACAATTATATTACTGTTATAACACTTAATCATTTATTGAACATGTTTTCCTAAAGTATTATGATCTGTGTTCCAAAAAGAAATAGTCAAAATAAGCTTATAAAAAATTTTAACCTCTTATTTCTTCTTCACTGTGTTCTAACCTTGATCCACTTTAATGATATACATGCCTTTAATAATGCATTTTTTTATCTAAGTCACTTTTTTTCTAAGTTTTTATTTAAATTCCAGATACCTAAGTCACTTTGCATCCAAATTATATACATCAAAAAAATAAAAAATGTGGCTGTTTTAAATGCAGTGATTATTCAGAAATGAAACCTGTTGTGTAAGTAATTGGATGCTGAATCTACAAAATGAAGGGCATACTTACTGTTTGTTTTCTTAATTCAATAAAGAAAAGAGTAATCTGAAATTACTCATATGCTTGAAGGAAGAGGAGAGTCCAGAACTCCTAATGGTCACTATATCATGGTCCCCCTTTCCAAATATCTAGTGCTTCAACGACAAGATAAACACCAGGCCTCGGTCACCCAGTGTTCACTGGTCTCTTGGAAACACTACCTCTCGTCCACCTTCACAACATGATGACAAGTAGGAAGACTGGCCCTGGAGACCAGTCATCTCTGCGAGAGCCTTATCCCTCCTTCCTGTGCCCCAACAACCACAAGCTCACCATCTCAATAAGATTTTCCTGATTCCCCCATCCAAGCTGCTGCAGTCTGCTCCCTCACAGGAAGTAACAACTCTGTCCTTTCAATGCCACCGGTTAAAAACAGGGAGTCATTCCTGTACCTTTGCTCTCACCTCCCCCCATATTGTATCCCAACACATTGTATTTTCTCTGCTTTCCAAGTGTTTGCCAAATCCAACCAATCCTAACCACCTGTAGAGATACCACATTACCTTCATCTCTGGTCCAAGTTACCACAATCTTTGGTTAAAATTATTGTAATGTTTTCTTATTCAGCCTCATTTGTTTAGTCCTTCGACCTCTAATGTTTATTCTCAGCACAATAGCCTAGGTAGTTTGTTTGTTACTTGCTTGAAGATGTCAAACTTCTTTTTCTTAAATGTTATGTATTTTATTTTTTTAAAGTTTGTTTCTTTATTTATCTAGTAGACTCTACACCCAGTGTGGGGCTCAAACTCACAACTATGAGATCAAGAGTCACATGCTCTTCTGACTGAACCAGCCAGGCACCCCAAGATGTCATGCTTCTGTTCACAACATGGCAATAGCTCTGCATCATTCTTAGTATAAAAGCCGAAATAATTGAAATGGCCTGTGTACTCTGACTTCCTGCTCTCTCTCTGACCTCAACACTTCACATTAAGTGAAATTAGAATAAATATGTTGTGTTTTGCTTTAAGTTGAATCAAAAGCATTAAACCCAATAGAAAACAAAAGTACTACGGTTATATAAATGGTATTCATTGAACAGTTATTTTAGGTCTGCCACACCTCCCCTTATTTGCCACACATATTCTTGTGATCACAGTGAGGTGGAAGTTTTCAGCACACAAAGATTATCATCAATGAACCTCACCTATGCAGTATCCCAAATTGAGTAAGAGGCCAGATTCCACGTTTCATCCCCCCTCATTCAAGTGCTCTGAGGATATGAATCTCCAATGATCATAATGTTCACAATCGCCAGCATTAATATTTTAACTTGGTGATTTGGAGCCTGATATCTTGAACAATCTAGACCTAAGGCCCCTGTAGGGAATACACTGAGAGCAGTTCCAGACATGAAGGCTATCATTGGCAGATTTTGTGGGTCTACGGAGAAATGCAAACATATTTCCCATTTGTCATATTTGGGACTATAAAGGACAAGTTATTCCAGATCACATCAGTGGAGGTGAATATATCAATAACACAAAAATAAGATTATTAATCAAAAAAGACATGATCTTAATCAGGTGGTATGCAAACTTGTTTTCTCTCAAAACATTTCTTCATGATAGGGGCGCCTGGGTGGCGCAGTCGGTTAAGCGTCCGACTTCAGCCAGGTCACGATCTCGCGGTCCGTGAGTTCGAGCCCTGCGTCAGGCTCTGGGCTGATGGCTCAGAGCCTGGAGCCTGTTTCCGATTCTGTGTCTCCCTCTCTCTCTGCCCCTCCCCCGTTCATACTCTGTCTCTCTCTGTCCCAAAAATAAATAAAAAAAACGTTGAAAAAAAATTAAAAAAAAAAAAAAAACATTTCTTCATGATGATCAGCAATTGACAGTATACCATGGGGATCAAGAGTGCAGACTCTTGAGCCAGGCATTCTAGTTTGAATCCTGCCTCTGCTCCTTATAGCAATTATGTTCTGTGCCTCCATTTCCTTATGAATATAATAATACTCATCTCCCAAGATTGATTCACTGTGAGGCTAATGGAACTTAAACTTTGGGACTCATCACATATATAAGTTCTTTTACAAATGAGGAAGAAAATCAGGGCTAACTGGAAGCATTTTATAAAAGTCATTTCTAAAAGTGTAATTGAAGTTTCTCATAAGAGAAGGATCAGCTCCAAAACCCCAGTAATTCCTTACAGTATCTTTTCACACTCGTGTAAATATTCATTTCCATTCCAGTTCCTCTGTTCATAATCTCGTATTAATTTTTTATAAAGAGTGCCTTGCATTAGCCTCAGGTACCACAAAATCTGGACACCCCCTGCCTACCACCTAGGATTTTTGTGAGGATTAGAGGCGCTATTATGTTTTAGGTACTTAGAACAATGCCTGGCATGCAGGTAGAAACTGTTAGCCATTATTATAAATAGGTTACTGAACAGTGATTAAGTATTGGTTAATTATATAATTTTGTGAAAAGGAATTAATTTTGAATGGCAGTGTCAGGGGTCTGAAGCCTTACTCTAGGAAAATACCATTGTTCTCCCAAAGCAAGAAGGACATGAAATGATTAGACTTCTACTGACTGAAGTTCATTGCTACATCACTAAATTTCTAATAGTTCAATTAGTATGCTCAAGTGCCGGAATCCTATGTCCACTTGTTGAAAATATCTTGGACTCTTTTCTTATCTCTGTAAGCATGGTTTTAAATCTTTAAAAACGTGATTTATGTATTTGTTTTCTTAATTAATTATTCCCTACCTTCCATTACCTGTGCTCTTGGCTCTTAGAACTCGTGTTATATATACCTTCTGGAAAGATTAATCATTTCTGTTAACCTCTAATATACCTCAAACGTGTATTCGTTTAGCTTTACAACCTGCATAATTTCCCCAGTTTTATCCTCTAGAATACCAGTTTGGTCTTTATTGTTTCCTAGCTAGTATTTACTCTATGCATTGAATTATTATTTTTAATCACATAACTTCTATATTTCCTGGACTTCTTTTCTTTCTCTTAGTTTTTTTATACTTATTTAATTTTGTTTGTAATTATATATATTAATTCAAATTATTGGACATCATAAAATTTTATTATCTTATCTAAATTTTGTTCAGTTAATTTTGGTCTTAATATGTATATATGTGTGTGTGCGCACACATGCATGTGTGTAGTTCAGGTTTTCATTTGTTTTTTCCATGGCATTGGTTTGCTATTATTTTATAGTAAGCTGTTTTTCTGGCCCGTATACATGGATGGTGGAATAAGTTAATTAAGGCACCTAATAGTAGATTTCTCTACAGTTAGGGAGAATTGTTTCTTCAATATTTTTTTTTCTTGATTTGAACTGCTGACATCAGTGTCTGGAGGACACTTTATTCTATGAGTGGAACACATTAGAATATTTTACTACTAGCTCAAAGGAGTTTTCCTTGATTCCACACCCTTACATTTTCCCACCATAATACCTTCTCTTGTGAAAATACTGGACATAAATGAAATTCTTCTTTGCTTCTCTACCAGACCCAAATATCATGAGTAGTATCTCTTCTTTTGATGATTGAACCCATTTTTCAAATACTAAGATCTTGGGTGAAGAACACATTTCCCTTAGTTACCTGCTTAGGACAGGAGGAGCTGATAGTCTAATTGCTCTTCAGAGTGCTAATTCTTAATAAATTACTCCAGTGAGTAACCGTGGTAAGTATTCTCAAAGACGGCCTCCAGTTTCCCTGAATATTCACAACCTTGTATATTCCCCTTCCATGATGAAACTGGGCTGGCTCTGTGACTCACTTAATTCAATGGCATGTAATGAAAGGATGTTGTGCTAGTTCCAGGCCTCAGCTTTAAGAAGGTCTGACAACTTTATGCTTTCATGCTCTTGGGAGTGCTGAGCTATTATGTAAGGAGCCTGACTGTCCTAACAGAGCGGTGTTGTTTAGAGACCATATGGAAAAGCCACAAGGAGGAGAGACCCTGAGACTATATAGAAATAGTGAGAGACACAGTCATCCTAATGACCTGAGCTCAACTCTTCAGCTGTCCCCAACTATGTGTCAGACATAAATGAAGCATCTTGGGTATTTCAGTCCAGTTGACCTTCTAGATGTTTGCAACCCAAGCTGGAATCACATGGAGCAAACTGCCCAAATGAGCCAGTCAGCTCAGAGCATCATGAAAAAAAAACAACAACAACAAAATAAAAATCCGGTAATGATGACAATGGCAACAACAAAACAGTTGTTTATTTAAATTACTAAATTTTTGAAGTGTATTTATATTTTTACGTAGGAATATATTAAGAATATCCTAAATTTTCTTGGGAAAACCTTGAATCATCACCTGAGAATCCAGTATCCTTTCCATAATACTCTAAGTCTCAATTCTCTCAATTTTCCAGAAATTCCTAAAAAAAAAAAAAAAAAAGTTCCTAGTGACATTTTTTTTCCTGACCTACAATATAAATTTCATATATTTTCTCTCATTTCATTGGTACTCTAAGAAGAAGACAAGCTCATAAATGTTCTCAGTTTACCATTATGAACTAGAGGCCAATATGTATAATCTCTAATTATATAGATGATGAAACTGACAATTTGAAAGTTTAAATATCTTGCTTAAAATCACAACTAGTCATATCTGGAATTCACATTGTTTCTATATTACATATTCAAAGGGAGTAAAAGTATATTTGTACTATATTTTACTATATTTGAAAATTGCATTTTATTTCTCTCTCTCTCTCTCTCTCTCTCTCTCTCTCTCTCTCACACACACACACACACACACACACACTCACACTGGAGATCCCTCACCTCATTCCAGAAGTGGTAACATCATATCTAGTTACCATTTGTTTGTCAAAACAAGCCATAAGGCTCCAAACTAACTTTAAGGGAAATTAGGAAAACTTAGGAAACTCAAGAAATGTATATTAAATACTAATTGACTCTCCGTGCACTACTTGATAAATTGGTCCACTCGAGTCATCTTGAAAAGACCCTGTCTGCTAGATAAAGGATCTAGCAGCAAAAAAGATGAAATTTCTTACCAAGAAACTTAAATGTGTCTTCAATTTATTGTCTCTTAAATTGTAACCTAGCATTCGATATGTAGTTGTTAGAATTGCTTCTAGACAAGTACCACCCTTTTTATTTCACTCAGAAGTAGTCACCTCAGGGCGCCTGGGTGGCTCAGTCGATTGAGCGTCCAGCTCTTGATTTTGGCTAAGGTCATGATCTTACTTACAGTTGTGAGACGGAACCCCGTGTCAGGCTGTGTGTTGACAGCGTGGACCCTGCTTGGGATTCTATCTCCCTCTCTCTCTCTGCCTCTATTCCTGCTCAGGCTCTCTCTCTCTCAAAATAAATAAACTTAAAAAAAAGTCACCTCATTTTTGTTTTGTTTGTTTATATGCATAAATGAATAATGCTTCACCAAAAAAAATCAAAGAAGACCGTATTATGCAGGTTAGGGAATGGTGTTGTGCATCATCTCATTGTTACCCTACACAGCAATCTAGAAAAACATGTGTTCAGGTGGCCCAGCTTCAAGATGGTGACGAGCTACCTGACTACCTGATCTGTACAAGACTATGCAGAAATGAGAACTAAGCCGTCATTCTGTTAAGCCACAGTAAACCTTAGCATTAACCTCAACAATAAAGGCGTCCCCCTGACCATCAGGAGAACTCCTTTGGTCTTCACCAAAGCATGGGGATCAGTTTACCTAATGGTAGTTCCCATCACATATAGCATTACTCTGCTTCTTACCTTCCCACTTTTTCACACGTCTTCATGTATTCTCCCAGATACTCGAGGATATGCTGGGTTTGTCCAAGATCTTGTTAGTGCTCTGCTCCAGCAGTGTTATACGGGGACCCTATCAAATTCTGCAATTCAGTAAGAGCTCAGAGTGGGTCTCATGGGGACCCTAAGATTTGAACTGAGGAATGGAGAGAAATGTCATAGCATTCTCCTGTGAAATTCTTCTTGCAAAAAAATATTAAGGAAGTTTCAGCTTTTTCTTATATGCCGGAGACATGGATGATGGTCATGAAACCAGTTTGGTTACTGCTTTGTCCCTTAGGCCTTGACGTGTCTAGGGTATCCTTTTAGAATGTTTGAGCTCTTACCCTCCATTACTGTCAGCTTTGGGTCTCAGAAATCTGAAGACCATTTTTATCACTCTGTTATAAATAGGATTTATTTCTTAGTATTTTTATTATATAACCTTGTGTTTAAAACAGATGCAATAATGCATTTTGAAGTATTTCTTTCAATTTTCTTTCTTATTTTCCTTATAATTCCCCAATTTTGCTTTTTCCCAAAACTCAAACTGATACATGGATGGTAGTTACCTAGTTTGGGATATGTGGTTATGGGAACAAGGCCAGCTCTATTTCCCACACGTCAAATCCTGGTCATTACTCAGTGACTGCTAAGAAGCCACTTTCAAGATCTGTAAGAAAAGAAAATCAGTTACAGATCCTGATACTAATCTAAAATCACCAAGAAAAGTTTTAGACATAAAAGATAGGACTATATTCAAAGAAGGGGAAAAAAACTTAATAGGTAACAGTACAATGCTTTTTTGGAAGCAGTCCTACTACCTAAATTCTGAATGATGGGTTATATTTTTAAAAGAAATAATTATGTGACATGATAGAGGTAATAATTATCACTACAATGGCAGTCATATTACAACATATAAATGTATCAAATTAACATGTTATACACCTTAAATTTACACAATGTTATATGTCAGGTATGTTTCAATTAAAAAAGAACTTACTAGTTATACTTTAAGAGATCACTGAAAAGCCATCTAAGTTCCTTGGTAAGGAATTATGTGATCTCTCTCTCTCTCTCTGTCTGTCTCTCTGTCTCCGTCTCTGTCTTTTAGAAATTATGTTATCTCTTGATTGCAAAATATATTATTAAAAGTTTAGCAGTCTTTATGCCCATCAAAATGTTAAGAGAACTACACAGTAGTATGGTCACTGTGATAGCCAGAATACTGATCTTCTAAAGATGTTGGTAGTCTAATCCTCAAACCCTGTGACTATGTTACTTGACATGATAAAGGGACCTTGTAGATGTGATTAAGGTTAAGGACACTAAGATTCACAGATTGTCCTGGATATGCCAAATTTAATGATATGAGTCCTAAAAAGTGGAAGAAAAGGACAAAAGAGGAGGTCAGTGGGAGGACAGCCTAAGAAGGACTCACTGCCCCATTGCTGGTTCTGAGAAGAGGGAGTATGCAAGGATAAAGAAAGGCCTCTAGGAGCTTAGGACAGCCCTCAGATGACAGGCAGCAGGAAATGGAGATCTTTTGGAACTGAATTCTGTCAGCCTCTGAATGAGCAAGGAGACACATATTCTCCTAGAGCCTCCAAAAAGGAATGCAGTCGTACCAAACCTTGATTTTAACCCAGTGAGACTCACATCGGACTTTCGGCTTAAGGACAGTAAGATAATAAGTTTGTATTGTTTTAAATGACTATGTTTGTGACCAATACGTTATAGCAGCAATAGGAAACGAATACAGTGACTGCCAAGTAATGATAGTTTTCCTTAACATGGCAATGTAAAGTTTTCTTTAAACATCTTACCTGTCAACTGATTGTCTCAGTTCTGTATTTTACTGGTGGCTCTCAGCAGTGAATCTTGACAGTTGATTAAATCTGTGGTGTCTTTCATCCACAGTAATTAATCTCTGTTGCTTGCTTCTTCAGTCATTGGTCCTCTGTGTGGAGACACCCATGGGCAACTGCATACTTACCTGTTACCCTTTCTGGTACATTTTATGAGTAGTCTGATACCGTTGCCGGTGTATTATTTGGGCAGCCTATTAGATAGATCTTGATTGCCACATCTGCTGGTTACTGGCTGCGAACCCTTGGGTAATTAAACTCGCCATCTGAGCTCTAGTTTTCTGTTAAAAAGAGAAGAAGGAAAGATTCACGTTTCCTTTGTAAAGATTGTAGGAAGGCTCCATGAAGAAGTCATATTGCGAAGGGCTCATCCCAATGGCCTACATTTGATAAATGCTATATCGTATCTCCTCTCTCCCCCTTGTTCGTTCATTCAGCACATATTTAATGGGCATTTACTATTTGTTAAATATTCTCTCTGGCACTTGGGATACTTCAGTGTACAAAAGACAAAAATCCCTCTTCTCATGAAACATATTCTAGTGTAACCTTCACTGCTTGCTCTAAGGCATTCTCTCTGTGTTAGCACAAGTAATATATTGATGTGCTGCGCAGTGCCATGCATTTATCATTTCTGGTTAATCTTGTTTCTTTTCCCTGGGACTCAAGAACTCTTTGCTGATTCAGAACTATGTTTATTCTCTATAGAATGCCCTCATGCATTGTAGTGAAGAATCATTTGCTGTCTCTCTTTAGTAATTAAGGTAGAAATATCTAAAAGTGAAGAGAACCAAGTAATAATCGTCTATTCTGGTGGTCCACACCACAACACAGATATAGAGACAGGGCCTATAAATAGGAAAATAGAAAAAAAATAGGAAAAACTTAAAAACATAAGAAATCTGTAGTGAGAGATTTTGAAAAAAAATCAAAGAAATAAAAACCGAACTGGAAACCCTGTGTAAAATTTCGGAGAAATGTCTTAGCCATAAAAATAATTCATGAACATTCTTAAAGGAGAACCAATTTTGGATAATGATATCCAGGACTATTGTTAGCTATACTTAATAACAATTTCAAAATGAAGTTTTCAAGTTGAACAGATGGCTCTATTTCAACAGTGCTACTATTAGCTATGCAATATAAATAAGTTTTGTTTGTTTGCTTATGTTTAGGTGCCAATTATATTTTTATTTACCTTATTCATTTTTAATGTTTTTTTTTTCCAGGCATGATTTTTCTAAGAAGAAAAAGGATAAGCTAATTTTAAGTTGTAAAATTAGCATTTTGTCTAAAAATACACAATGTATCTCTTAGGCAAATGATGGTTTACATTGAGTTTCCCTTTTTTGTCATTCAAACTCAGCACATAAAAAAATATTTTCTGTTGAATAATTTTTATTTTGCATTTTGTATCTAAAAATTGCCCTTGGGACAATTGAAAAATCTTAGCTCTTTGAATTTCTGGTGACTCTAGTAAAACTGATAGCCGTCTTCCATATGTTTAGTGTTTCCTCTACACAAAGCCCTTCACATACAATTGAGCAAACATCAGAGTAAACCCAAGTTTATTTTAGAGTAGAGGTCCACATTTGTAGCTGGGAATAAATCCATACAAATACGAGTCAACGCTAACTTCTAAAAGCTGCCCAAATTCCTTGCAGTGGCAAGTGGTTTATGAAACAAAGAGAGTTCTCCTTTTCAGCTGCAAGTAAAAGAGATGAGTTTGGCCAAGCAGAAAGGTCATAGACTGGAAGATAAGAACCGGGAGGAGAGAAGTCTGGCGAAAGACTGAGAGAATTGGTTGGGGGGTGTGAATGTTTTTTCCAGAAATGAAAAGAATTTCCATAAGAATATAAGCTGGGTCTCCAGTGAGGTAACCAGAAGCCACAGCTATAAGTAAAGGACTTCTACAGAATGTCTTTTGGCCACTCAGTCAGATCCTCAGAACTCAGTCCAGTTAAGCTGTCACCCACTAATACAGAAGTCACTCTGCCTCTCCCCTAACCTCACCAAAACAGATGGCTTCCAATGGAATCTCCTTCAGCTTGAACAATGGATCATGCTCTTGGTGCATCCTCTCTCCCGATTCCCACCGCACCCCCGCTCCCTCCTTCCCCCTGGCCTTTTCTCCTCTTCACCTAATACTCACTCATCCTTCAGAACTCCCTATCAGTGGCTGTTCCTCCAGGAAGATTTTGACTCCTTCCCCAATGTAGATAAGGCACTTTTCCTCTATCAAGTTCACTTAGTATCTATGACCCCTGGTCACAGCACACATCATACTAGCATGTTTCGTTTAATTGTATGTGCTATTTCGTGGACTCTAACACATTTGGGAAGGTTTCTGCCAGTATTACTAGCAAATCCCAGACGCTTGGCTTGTGGTATTGTAAATACTGAATTTGTGGAGGAACCCAACTAAAACCCGGGAAATTAGACTATTTAGTTCAAAGTGTGACCACAGTTAGTGCTTCCCCCAGGTCCCTTCAGATTTCCTTTATCATTTCTGTGAATTTAAATTTTCATAGCTCATTCAGTCAACTAAAATGCTTTTATATTCCATCAGACGGAGAGAAGCCACCATTAGCACCTTATAAATGGTTTTATAGCTACCTAAAAGTCAGAACTGTATCAGAGAAGGGGTTAAGAAGTAATGCTACCAGACTACATGAATCGGAAACATAAATCCCAACATATGGAGATTTTGGAATTGAGATTTAGTATATAAAAACCACTGAAGCTTTTTATAATTTCACTCACCAAAAAGTATCTTTGAGCATTAAGTTAGCATAACAATGTATAAATCAGAAACATAAATAATAATATAAAATTAAGTATCTCTTACCAACTGTAGTCTTAAACTTAAATTTTATTTCCAGATGAATAGTTCACAGAATCTTTTCCTTTTTTTTTTCCCTAATCAAAATAACTCCTCCTCCTGATTCTAAAGCAATGAAATGAAATGGCTAAAATCATGTTATTTTATGATAACAATTTTACAGCTGCTAAGAGGGAGACATTTTTAAACCTCCCATATCTATTATAAACGACACTGAAATTATCATCCTTAGATTGAAGAAAAGGGTGAAATATTTGTCACAATCTAGTCTCTCCACCCCACCGTCCTGAGAAGAATGCTGTGACTCAGATTACAGAGTGCATGCAGCCTTGCTTAATTTCAGTCTTCTGCAAAAGGAGGAGAGATTTGGGCCTGAGGAGATAAATAGAGATCAGAACAAAGAGAAGCTAGTCAGTTCATGTGAGTCTCTCAACACCCTGGGTGGTAAGCCCACAGTCATCCAAGAAACAGATGCTAGGCTGAAAATTCAGTTTAGGGTGTCAGAGAATTGCATTGAACCTTGTATTTTGTTTTTCTCATGAAGAAAAAAGAAAACAACATGTTTAATTTATCAAACCAGAAGCATGTTTTTTCAGAGATTTTGTGCTGATGTTCTGCTTTAATTTCACATTCTCTACTGTGTCCAAGTAGCCCTTCAAAATTATGTCGACCCATTTTTGTGGTAATACATCTCCCATGAAGAGTCTCAAGCAGTATAGTCAACATGGCCATCACAGAATGCTTGACTTGTATTTAGCATAATAGAGCATGAGTCATTTAAAACTTTAATATATATCTTCTGTTTAAAGACTGATCTTGTATTCGAGGGAAATAGACAGCAGAGCGAGCAAATTACATTAGTGACAAAACTATAAGGAAACATTTAATTATCCGGAAAAAGAATATCATGAGGCACTTTCCTCTTGCACATCCATCTCTCACATTTATTATGCAGCTTTGAAAAAAAAGAAGGGACCAGTACACTGATTGGGTATTGCACTTACTAACAGAACATAAGTTACTCTCTGTCGAGTGTTTCTAAGGGGAAGTATCACTGTTGTTTGGCGACTTTTTTTTTTTTCTTACAGAATTGGGAATTCTTGGTCATGCTAAGAAACTTTAACAACCTAACAGTATTTTTCTATTTAAGTACGCAGTCATATACTTAAAATACTTTTAAATGCAGGTAGATATCGTAAATGAAAATACAGCTATATGAACATAGATGTTGTAATGCAAAGAATTCGGATTTATTCTAAGCCTTGGTTTATAAACCAGTTTTTTTTTTCTTAGTCACCATTTACGATTCCACTTTTTCTCTCCTAGGCAGAGATAATGCATATTGTAGGGGACTTACTGTCAGGTGCTTTGTGCCTTCATTTGAATGACTGGTGGACTCCTGGACATGTCTTTTTCACTAACAACTTTTTAGAGTCTTACTAAACATTGGTAGGGTGGCTTGTAATCATTAGATGTTGTAGAGGAGGAGAAATAATTTTTCCTCTGTCCTTCTAGGTTCTTGACAGAGACACGCCCCCACACACCGAGGAATAAAAGACAGATTAATAGGAGAAAAAAAAAAACAAACAGAAGTTTAATTACATGTTTGCCTTCTCTATGCATAGGAGACACCCAGGAAAACTGAGTAACTCCTGAAAATGGCCCTAGCCACCACCTTAATACAATCTCCAGCTAAAGACAAAAGAAGATGCTGGGGGTGGGGAGTCCGTCAAGGGAGGTTACCAGGAAGAGCACAGAAAACAAGACTAAGGATGTGGTGCAGATTTAAATCATTGCCTTCTCCAAGGATAAGAGTCTCTAGAGATTTAAAGTTATCTTTTTCTTCCTGGCACAGCAGGCACATCCTTACAAATGGAGATTTCCCATGTAAATGTAAATGTCTCCTAGAAAAAGGTGACTTCTACTTGGTATTCAGAGCTTTTTCTCTTGTGTGATGTTTCTTAAAAATAATCAGCCTAAAATAATCTGTAAACCACAGAGGCATATTGAGGGGGGCATATTCTGCTTCTCTTCAAATAATAATTTCTGTTTCAAAGAATGTGTTCATAGATAAAATGGATTCAAAATAGGTCATTTAGGACGCCAGGGTGGCTCAGTAGTTTGAGCGTTTCACTTCGGCTCAGGTCATGATCTCATGGCTCATGAGTTTGAGCCCCGTATCAGGCTCTCTGTTGTCAGAGCAGAGCCCACTTCAGATCCTCGGTCTCCCTCTCTCTCTGCCCCTCCCCTGCTTGAGCTCGCGCTCTCTCTCTCTCTCTCTGTCGAAAATAAACATTTAAAAGAAAGACAACAACAACAAAATAGATCATTCAGTCTCCTTACAATATTCATTGTTTTTCAATTGATATGGTTAACAAAAGAAAAATAGTGTTAAGGAAATAAAAATATAAAGAAACCACAGTAATACAGAATTCTAACATTAAGATTCCCAAGTCTAACTTTAATGATAATAATTACGATAAGTTTGTGTATCTAATCAGAATTTAATAATTTATATATGAAGAATTGTGAAAAGCAATTTATTTTTTTATTATTTTTGTCTCCTTAAGCTCCTTCTAAACCCCGAGTGAGAAAGGAGGAGAGCTCCCTATTCTTTTTCAGTAGATTTCCTCCTTTTCCTCTTTCACAATATTGTCAAGAAGAAGTCAGTCATACTTTCAAGTTTTATAATGAAGAGAACATGATAAGAGAATTGTGAGAAGAATATAGATTTACCCAGGCAGTTTTAGAAGATAATATTTATCATTTTATATGTAAAAAGTATGAATGATAATGGCATATGTTCGTTTAAAGTGCAGTTATGTCGGAGAGGAAGACCTTCCTCTGCCCTATGGTCCTTCTAGGTGGAATCAGAATCAAATTGACATGAGCCACATTAAGAGGAAAAAATCTAATAGGTGTACATATGGGAATCCACATAGACAGAAAATTCCAAAGACAGGGAGGCAACTCCGAAGCTCCTAGGAGCTAAGGGGAGGGGAAAGGTCTGAGGATGGAAAGGCCATTAGCAGGAAGGAAAGGAGATGTGTGAAAAACAAAGGTTTCCTATTAGGTGGAGAGCACTCATCCTGGCACTAGCTCTCCTTTCCAATGCAAATTTAGTTAGACATGGGGGACACAAAGAGCTTATTCTGCATCTGCTGGATTTTGACTACTTTTAACTCAAAATAATCTTTATGCCAAAGTGGCCTATCCTGAGGCAGCCTGCCCTTGGCCCCTACAGATACAAATAAATCATATTTGCATATCTTATCAAAATAGTCTTATAATTTAAGATGCTGAGAACACATGGCAGTGTTCTTTATTTTTATTCATTTTTAAAAATTATTTAAAGTTATTTATTGAGAAAGAGAGAGAGAGAGAGAGAGCAAGTGGGATAGGGACAGGCAGAGAGAGGAGAGAGAATCCCAAGCAGGCTCTGCACTGTCAGTGCAGAGCCCGACGTGGGGCTCGAACCCACAAACCATGAGATCATGACCTGAGCCGAAATTAAGAGTCAGAATGCTGACTGAGCCACCCAGATGCCCCATGGCAGTGTTCTTTTAAAGCAAGGTGATTTTGGCAATTGACATAGTTAAATAAAGATTTAGTGTATCCCCAAATTAAACTAAAGCTGTCAGACTATTAACCAAACTAGTCTGCATATCAGCCTCTGTTTATTATCTCTGTTTGAACAGAATATTCCAGCTCAGACATCCTGAATAGATGTCAACAAGTCATATACTCACTCTTTCTTTTCAGTAGTACTCAATAAGCATCTTTTAAACAAATAGTAAATGTACACAGGAGTCTGGTGATACTTTTTGGCAACATTGGACTTTTAGGCAAAGTGTGCAAGTATATATGTTTGGGAGAGACAGTCTGCGCGTGTGTGTGTGTGTGTGTGTGTGTGTGTGTGTGCAGGAATGCATGCACACACTCATCACTGATGGGGTTTTGGGGCGCTGGTGAAGTTTGAAGCCAGCGGTCAAGAAAGAATTCTTGAAGACATCTTTGATGCAAAAAAGGTGATTTTATTAAAGCACGGGGACAGGACCCATGGGCAGAAAGAGCTGCACTGGGGTTGTGACAGGTAACTGATTATATACCTTTAGGTTGGGAATGGGGTAGGGATAGCATAAGTCTCTAAGGTATTTTGGAAGCAAGGTTTCCAGGGCCTTGAGGGACTAGCTGCTGTTAGGAAAACACATTTGTTACTGTTTAGTAAAACCTCAGTCATGAGACCCTTCAGATGTATATCAGGGGGCTTCCCAGCATATATCTGGGGTAGTTAAGATAAAGGAAGTTTCCAAAGGAATTTTTATATGTTAATGTAGACTTCCAGGATCCTCGGGGGTCAGGATCATGTTAAGCCGATTCCCTTTTGCCCCCAGCAAAGTGTCATCATGGAGGCAGCTGAGCTCCTAGAGGAAGGTCACACTGCCTGTTTCAAGGACTAGTCAAATGGGCTGTAGGCAGTAAGGGAATTTCATTTTTCATTTGCCTTAGTTTCCTGCATCACCATGGCAAGCCCTTAAAAACCCCCTTTCATCTTGATGAGGGTGATATTAGGGCTCCAGGAAATTGAGTCTATACGTTTCTGGAGATTAGGCTATGGATAAGATTGCCTTCTTCTTGCAGTTTCCTGAGTTATCTGTAAACGGAAGGAGACTCCTGTCCTGCATGACTGTGATCTCTATCAGTCAACCATCTGCTTTCTTTCCTTTCCCTTGTTCTGGGGCAGCCAGGAGTGTCAGAGGAATATCACACATATCCCACTGAGGGGGGTGGGGAGGTGCTGTTAGCCTGTACTTCACCCTCAGCTTGTCCCACGCTCTCTCCTCAGTTACCATACTGTGTTTTGCTTCCATTATTGGACTCATTGCTCTTCCTTTTGGGGGACATAGATACGGCATACTTTCCAGAAGGTTTTTATGTATTTACACAAATACATAAAGTGCATAAGTAGGTTTAAAATCCCTACTTAATATTTTCTGGGCCCAGCTTATGCAACACAGTGATATTTTAATTAGACAGGCTTTCCATTATTTTGGAGCATTGTGAGAAACATAATAAAATTATTGTTAGCATGTTTGTGTGTGTATATGTGTGTATTCGGTTCACAGCAATTAAGAAGAGCAAATACTATATCTCTTGAGTTATAAACCAACAAACAAAGGCTGGTAGAAAACAAAAGCAAACAAACAAAAGGGCCCTAATTCTCAATGATGATTTTTCTGTAATAGAAGTCTCGTTTCTTCTAACCAAAACATAACCCATCTGGAAAATAAATAAGACAAAGCAAACAATTCAAAATTCAAGTGAGTTGTATCTTATCAGATAATAACTTGTTGGTGCTTATGTGAATGGTAATACATTCATATCTAATACCAGTGAAGAGGCAAAAATGTTTTTGTTTTCTATTTGTGTTATGTGTAGCTCAGATAATATGAAAACGCTTTATTAGAAAGCTTATGTAATGACAAATTAGGTAAAAGTTTGAAAAACAGAATTTAATAATGGTGTGGGAAACAAGGGCAAAAGAAAATAATTACATTTCCTTACAACTCCCAGCCCACGGACATGTCCTTGAGACAGGCAGAGTGACCTTCCTGTCAGAGTTCAGCTGCCTCAATGTTGACACTTGGCTAAGGGCACAGGGCAACCTTAGCTTAACATTACCCCAACCTTCAGGATCCTGTTAAGTCTCCTTTCAACGTATAAAAATTCCTTTGGAAATTTCCTTTATCTCTGTCCCCCAAAATATATGTTAGCAATCATCCTGCAAGCATATGGCCCCCTGATATACATCTGAAGGGTCTCATGACTAAGGTTTTATTAGACAGTAATAAATGACCTTGCTTCCAAAATTCCTTAGAGATGTACGCTATCCCTACCCCTCTCCCAACCTGAAAGTATATTATCAGTTGCTTCTCACAACCCCAGTGCACCTCTTTCTGTCCACAGATTCTGTCCCTGTGCTTTAATAGAACCATCTTTTTGCACCGAAGACATCTCAAGAATTCTTTCTTGGCCTTTGGCTCCAAACCCCACCATTTCCACATCAATAAATATTCTGGTAGATATATATTCAAGCATATCAAATACCTATTAATGATTTGTTGTTTTAAATTCAGAAATATCATTCTTATTTAAAATACAAAAATGTAGAGCTCAGTTAAAACTTTCAAGCCCAGGATAAAGGTTTTCCTTTAAACTTTGAATAATGGATACAGTTGAAATTTTTCTTCAGCATTTCTGTGTGATTCACTTGGCCAGAGATTGACCAAACCCCTAGGCTCAGACCAAGCTAGCAGGAAGGACAGGAAATCTAGAATATGAATTACCTGATGAAGATTAAAGTGGAACCTGTCATGTCCACATGGATAAACCTTCTTAGAACAGGGACATCTCAGGGGAACTCTTAGTCAAACTGAAAGTAACAGTATTCCACACTGCTATGGACTTAGCAAAACATGCTGAGGATGTGACAATGGCTTTCTAACCGTGAAATAACTAAATATGACAATAATGAATAGAATCTTCTTAACAGGCAAATTCTTCTTAGAGTAGTGATTCCCTATTTCAAATCTGTAACTCAAGGAAACTCTAGAGAGAGTAATGAGGGTCTGTGTGATCTCCCCCCGTCAATATTTCAGAGTCTAACAGTAGTCTTTGAATGAATTTTCTAAAGACACTCATGAAAATCATTTTAAAAACATGAGGTCTGAGTTGGAAAAATAATGGGAGGCCTCTAGTTGGTGAAAGTAACTGCAAGTCATTGCTCTAGTATAGAAGTTCCAGATGTATATTACTCAGAAAATGATTTCTGTAGGTTAATGGGTGTTAGTAGAAACAAAAATAATTCAAATATTTGGAAATGCTCTGTTTAAAATCAATAATTTGGCTTTCTTTGCATTTGCAAAAGGGGATTGGGGGAAATTTTCCCAAATGTATTTTTTGGCCATAAAGTTATTTTTTTTTCTTTCAAAAATATGGCAGAACTAAAGTTCCATAGAACCTAATTTGGGTAATGCTTAACTGGCATGGTAGAGCCAATAATACAGGAATGGATACTGAAGACAAAACCACCCAACTGTCCTTTCATTCTGTTAGAGCCTTTTCACTTTGATGGAATAATCTGGATACCATAAGGTTTTTCTCTGGAGTCCTCTTTTGACCCAGTGAGTCCGAATCTTCTGGCTTGGGACTCATCACTATGAAGTTTGCTTTCTGACCACTTCTACAAACTATCTACCCAGGGTTATGTTTTGTCTGACTTTCCACATTATAGATGCAGGAAAGTAAGGGCCTGTTTTTGTTTTGTTTTGTTTTGTTTTGTTTTGTTTTGTTTTTTAACGTTCAGACAGGTTATGTCACAATTCAACTAAAATGCAGGAGCACTGTGTGCCAGACATTGCAGTGAAGACAGTGTCAACCAGGCTGGCTATGGGATTAGGGCTTCGTGGAGCACATAGGATGAATGAGTTAAACAAGGAAGGTGTGCATTATTCCAACTCAGTTTGGTATGCTGGAAGCCACGTATTTGCAAGCAAAAAGATAAGAGGCCTGAATCTCACTTTGGCCTTTGTTAGCTCTGTGAATTGGGCAATTTATATAACGTTTCTAAGCCTCAACGTTTTCATTTGTAACCTGAAGACAACACTGCCAACTTTGAATACTTAAAAGATGAAATAACATAGTTTCACATAGAAGATTCAGGTATATATTAAGTATTAAATAGATGGTATTACTATTATTCATTAAATAGAATGCAGAAATTTTCTTTTAAGTCTTCTTGCTCCTACCACAATCCTCTGAACCTATTTGTTCCCACCTCTTCTTGTTCTGTACCTCCCCTAACCTCCAGACTCTAAGCAATGATTCTAAGTAGCTTAAGATGTTTCTGTTTCCAAAGATATTTTCTCTTCAGTGGAGGATGTCTGATGATCGAAAACTAATGTAAAATAATATAGAGGAGCTATTTTTACTGTGGTTGTCTCCCCAAATTTGTATCATCTCTGTGGGAGACTAATTCCTCACAAGGCTGACCCTTGACCCCACACCCAACACTCACACTCCTGGGAACCTCTCAAGCCTTCTATTCCAATGCTTTTGATAACAAAAAGTAGTAGCATATTATCTATTGTTTTTCTAGCTGTTTGGTTTTTTTGAAGTTTATTTATTTATTTTGAGAAAGAGAGAGCAGGAGAGGGGCAGAGAGAAAGGGAGAGAGAGACTCCCAAGCAGTTTCCATACTGCCAGCACAGAGCCCCATGCGGGACTCAAACTCACCAACCGTGAGATAGTGACCTGAGCTGATACCAAGAGTCTGATGCTTAATCGAGTGAGCCACCCAGCTGCCCCTCTGTTTTTTATAACTCTGTTCAAACCCAGAGAGTAAGTCTTATGTTACACAGATTATATTCATTTTTTAAATACTTCCCAAATTTTAAATTTATGTTCCATTTAGTTTTTTCATTCTTTTTATTACAGCACTCTAAACCAAAGTGAATTATATGATGTAGGTACTAACTGTGAACAACAGAAATAAATGTGATATTCAGATCTATCACTAAACACAATATTGCTCACATTGAAATTTTATATAAATGTAAATAAAAAGATTAGATCATTTAGTGCCACTTAAATGTCTGTATACTGCAAAATTGCTAATGTTTAGTGCCCCCTGCTGCTTAAAGTGATTTACTTGCTATGAAATATTTTAACGATTTTTCTCTTATTGGCCAAACTGTAAGTCATACGTACTTTTACTAACAGCTCCACCAAGAGACATGTCTACTCATCTGTGCTTGCTTATAGCTCAGCTCATGTTCTGTGTATGAGCAGTGTAGTTTTGTTTATTTTTTGCATTTTCCCAAATGGGTTGTGCACTCTTATGTGGTGGAGCCTTTACTCAGAATTGAACACTTCCTCACATACTTACCTACTATTTAGTCCATACTTATGTCATGTTCTTACACTCTTTTGGGATTCTGTCTCTCTCCCCAGATCTAAGCACTTAAAAAGCAGGAAATATGCCCTACTCACTACTGTCTCTTCAAGGCCTATCACAGCCTCTGGCCCATCAGAAGTGCTTAAGAAATGATTGTCCCATGAATGAATGTATGAATGAATGTCGTTCCAGAATCCTAATTGTGAGAAGGGGTTATGTTCCATTTCCAAACAGAAATCACATGCTCAGTAATACCCCTGGGGGTGGCATATATAATTTCCAGGAGAACAGTTCTAGTGATCTAGGTCTTACTATAGAGCTTATCTCCTTTCTAAGAAGTTCAGATGATTAAGAAACTTTTTTGGTTATGCTGACCCCAAATCTAACTGAATGATATCTGAAAATAACATCCTCTTTTCTGGCTTCTCTCAAGGTAAAAAGTAGATCTAGTTTTATATCCGTTTGACATTTTGTCATATCTGCACAGGGTAATTAATTCCTGACATTTTTTCTTGTTTTTGACTAAACCTCATTGAATATTCTTTTTTTGTTTGTTTTTTTAAAGTTGATTTATTTATTTTGAGAAAGAGAAAAAAAAAACGTGACCAGGAGAGGGAGAGAGAGAGCAGGAGAGAGAGAATCCCTAGCAGGCTCGCTCCACATTGTCAGTGCAGAGCCTGATGCGAGGTTCAGTCTCATTAACCCTGAGATCATGACCTGAGCTGAAATAAGAGACGCTTAATCAACTGAGTCACACAGGTGCCCCTCACATCCAGTATTCTAATAGTCTTTGCATGCTATGTTATAAGGTCCTAAGTCACCTTTCCAGTTGATTGAACGCTAGTCCTTTTATTCAGAAAAGACCTAGAAAGTGAACAGCTTCCATCCAGAACCTGGTCAAAGGGACTGTGTCTGTTTTCAACCTGGCTAAAAATAATGCATAGGAAATAGTTATAGGTCTCAGAAAAGACTAATTTGCTGCTTTTGAAGGCCTATAAATTGTCTATTTTCCTGGGAGATTCATTCTTGTTATAATATAGTGTTTATGAGATCTCATCTCCCACAATTTCCTGACAGAAAAATAGGTATGTGACAAAGTAAGTTTGGGCTTCAGCTTGCATTAGTGTAATCTATTCTGTCTCAAGCTTGCACATCAAGCTTGTGTACCATTTATATTATCCCTCCTCAGTTTGACTCAATTCCTTGTTATTGATCAAACTCTGAAACTATGTACATATACATGAAACACTTGGATGAGATATTATCTCATATATATTAAAAATTCAAATCTGGGGCACCTAGGTGGCTCAGTCGGTTAAGCATACAACTTTGGCTCAGGTCATGATCTCATGGTTAGTGCGTTCAAGCCCCGCATTGGGTTCTGGGCTGACAGCTCAGTGTCTGGAGCCTGCTTTGGATTCTGTGTCTCCCTCTCTCTCTGCTCCTGCCTCTCTCTCTCTCTCTCTCTCTCTCTCTCTCTCTTTCTCAATAAATAAATCTCTCTCTCTCAAAAAATAAATAAAACATTAAAAAAATTTTAAATCCAAATCCTAGGGAAATGTATTCCTGCCATTTTTACTAATATCTATGAAATAGGGACATTTCTCCAGTAATTGAGAAAAAAAAATTAAACTGGGGCACCTAGCTGGCTCACTCAGAAAAGCATGTGACACTTGATATCAGGGTCATGAGTTCAGGTCCCAACCATGTGGGGTGTAGAGATTACTTAAATAAATAAAGATTACAAAAATTAAACTGACAGGACTTAACAAATAGGCCCCAAATATAAATGCAATGTATAGCACTCAATAAATAAACAGGAGCAAGCAGTTACGATACAACATAATAGATAGAGCTTATGGCATCAATATATTAACTTGATGAATCACCTCTTTATAGACTCTACTTTGTTTTTTAGATAATTTTATTGTAACAAATTTAATCTTTGCATAAAATTCATGAAAACGATTTAGAAAGACTGTTGAGTTAATCTATTCTGTGAGTCATACTGTATTCATTTTATTTCTCTGGCAAGTATTTTCATTGATCCTTTAAATCTATAAACACATTAGCATTAACGTTGTGGGTGTGTGTGTGTGTGTGTGTGTGCACGCGTTTGTTTTACTGGACAAAACAATTCGTGAATGATGTCTATATTTTAAACTACAATCGGTTTTCACATTAAAAGGGCTAATGTTTCAGCAGATGGTAAAGACAACATATGGGAGGGAGAATATGTACTCTTCTTTGCTCTCAAAAATATTTTTACATATTTTGGAAGCAGAAGTTGGAGTTACTCATTTTGCCTCTTAGTGAATTCGACTCTGAATGGCCAATAGAAATTAAAATGCTTTAAATTAAACCTCTTTTTAAGGCACTAAAATGAGCGAACTAGAATTATGTCTTGTATCTTAGGAATTAAATGGTAGAAGGAGCTTTCTAATCACAAAAGAGTGGTTGGCTTAGACTCTAAACATGTATCAAAAGTTTACTCATATTTAGGACATAATTAAGGCAGTTGCTTATTTAGTGAAGGCATAAAATAGGGAAAATAATCCATACAGTGCAGGGGGATCATGCTCTTGGCATGAATCTCTTTTTATATCCAGTGATAACGTTACTAGTGAACGTTCCTTACTTAGTTCACCCTGACTTCCTACCAACAAACAACATGTAATTGAGATGTTCATAGATTGATACTGGATGGGCTTAATAAAGGGTTCTACTTCTGCACATCTCTGGAATTAAAACAAAAGGCACTAAACCTACAATTAACAGCTGGAGATAACATATAATTTTCCAGAGCCCAATAGCAGTTTTTATGTTTCTCCATTGTGCTTCATATATTGGCCTATTTGCTGCAGATTCTGCCCCGGGAAAGCTGAGAATTTGTGTGTGCTGAATTGGGATGTCATTTTCTGTGACCTCTGAATGTTAGTGATAAAAGCTTTACTGTCGGGGAAACACAGGCACCATGTTGCCTTTTTACCATTAGAGATGTTGTCATTTGCTTCTCACAACAGAAATGCCTGTGGGTTGCACCACAGCTGAGGCACAGTTTGTCAAACATCCTTAATCAGCAAACACATCAGAGAGTATAGCCACGCTTGGAGCATCCATTCCATCGCTGTGAATCACGTGTTATTTAGGAAGACATTTCTGCCAAAGATATCACTGAAATAATTTGAGGTGGTAAAAAGAACAATACCACATAAATCAAGGAAAGGAGCAGCAAAACTTTTGGATTTTTCCTAGCAGCCTACTGTATGTACTAATTCATATGAGCACTTTTCCTTAAAAATAAGGAAGTATCAAGTAATTGAGATGACTTCATTGAATTGCTTACACTCACACTTAACGGTGTAAAAACAGGGAAATTTAGAGCCAAAGCTGAAGCCATCATGTCCTAAGACTATAAAAACGGTAGCTCTACTAAGTAGAAATAGCTCGTATCAAATTGTATATGTGCAGAACATTCACTATTACATTTTTTAAATTTATGTAAAAATAGTAGAAAAAAATGTTCATCATACTAACTGAGCAATGGATTATAAAGTTTTTTTAGTAAAAGTAAAGAGACTAAAATAATTTTGAGAAAGTCTGTTAATTGAAAAAAGTCAGGTGATCTACTAAGGTTGTAGGCTTAATAGGTTAAAAATTTACTCAAAAATATTTTTTTCTATATATAAGGGCTTATTTTTAATTTTCTTTATAAGTTTCTCCTGAGTCTGGCTTTCTGAGTTTGGGGCTTCATTTTACACTTTCTTGTCCTTTTATTTCAAATGCTGTGTGTGGTAACTTACAATAAGAAAGATGACACTTGAAAAATTTTTTAAGATATATACATATTATGAAACAAGGGAAGGAATTATATACATAGGGAAATACTATGAAAAGAACAGATGTAAAGTTACTCTAGAAAAATGCACATTATAGTGTCCTTTTAATATTTAAGTTGGATTGCACATTTGGTTCTGATACCCAGATTAAAACAAAAAATGAAATGTGCTAGGTTACAAATTTATATTGTATTTGTATTGTCTAAATCTCATACCACAAATGCAGAGCAAGGAAGTATAAAAACAGTGCAAGAGGAGAAATCCCAAATATAGCAAATAAAATGATATATGTGAATTTAACAGACCCATTGTGCCAAAGAGACTAAAATATGAAGGGGGTTTTTTTTTTTGCATTTGATGAAAAAAATTAACTTGTTTGTATGCAATCCATGAAATGATGTGTGTGTATAGAACAGCTGAAGCTGGAAATATAGGCGTGAATATATGACCTTATGTATAGCAAAATGTTTAACTTACTGAAATTGCACATTAAATAATCCATTTTTACTCTTAAATTCTATAAATCTCTGGGACAGGAAGACTTGGAGACATTCTGAAGCTAGGAAGTAATTTCTGAGTTGATGGTAGAATGTATTCAGTTTTTATAATTGGTCAAGTTTTCTACTTTTTCTCTTGAATCAGAGTTGAATTCAATAAATGTTTATTTTCTAAACTATTTTCCATGTTTTCTAAGGTCACCTTTCTACTGCCATATTATCCCTTCTATTCCCCTCTGAATTTAAGGATATCTACTATATATATAGTTACTTTTCTTTTTATGTTTTCTTTTCTCTTTTATGTTATTTATTTTTTATTTGTTTTCTTCCCTCTTAAATTGTTACTCTTTTTCTCTTTTTTGACATAATCTTTCCAGAGGAGTGTATATATTATTATTCTTTTTAAAGATTTGTATTTTTTCTTTACCAAGTCACACAAGTGATTCTTTATTTTGTCTGTCATTGATGTTCATACCTTTTTATTTCACTTTCTTTTTCTTTGGGTAACTACTCCTCTGCTTTTGATTTTCATCTTGAAATAATTTATTAAATCATTTTTGTTCTTTTTTTATAATTTAAGGTATGTGAAAAATATATATGATATTCTATTTTATAAAATGTATGATATATAAGCACTAAACAAACAAATGTGTATATATAGGTATATACATAAATATACATAGTGGTGGAGAAAATATGAAACTAGGCAAAGAAAGGCAGAAAAGAGAAAATTTTACAAAAATATTTACTGAAATACTAGTAGGAGATGTCTGTTGAATCTTGTTTACACTTTTCTGTGCTCTTTATGGTGACAAATGATAGACTCGTTTTTAAACCCAAGAACAATAGTTACTGGTATATTTGGAATTAAATCAGTTTTAAAAATTAGTAAGCAAATGGTGATGTAAGATGTCAAATTTAGCTCATTTACTTAAATTCCCCGTTTTAAAAGTCCATGTAAAATTATATTAAAGGAATCAGAAGAAAGGTACAATCTACAGCAATGTTTTATTTTATTTATTTTAATTTTTTTAATGTTTATTTTTGAGAGAGAGGGAGAGACAGAATGTGTGCAGAAGGGCAGAGAGAGAGGGAAACACAGAATCTGAAGCAGTCTCTAGGCTCTGAGCTGTCACCACCAGCCAGATGCGATGCTTGAACTCACAAACTTTGAGATCATGACCTGAGCAGAAGTCAGATGCTTAACCGACTGAGCCCCCCAGGCGCCCCTACAACAATATTTTAAAACTGAAAGATTCTAGGGGCTCTTGGGTGGCTCAGTTAGTTAAGCACCTGATTCTTGATTTTGGCTCTGGTCATGATCTCACTGTTCAGGAGCTGGAACCCAGCATCTGGCTCTGTGCTGACAGTGAGTAGCCTGCTTGGGATTCTCTCTTTCCCTCTCTCTCTGCCCCTTCCCCCAACGCGTGTGCACGTGTACTCTCTCTCTCTCTCAAAATAGATTTTTTAAAAATGAGAGATTTCTATAGAGAATGAAAGAACTAAAAAAAAAATTCTGAAATATGAAACACCAAAGAAGCAGCAGCTTAGAATATGTGCAGAAAGGTCAACCGTTCAAGAGGGCTTTGCTGTTGAGAAGGAAGATGACCCACCTAGCAAAATCCTGGACATCATTTGGTCTTAGAGATGGCACATACAATGGAAGATCATAGTAAGAATGGGAATTTTAATGGGGACAAAAGTCATTCTTCACTATGGAAGTGTTTAATTCATCCCTAAATACCACCTCACCTCATTTTAATACAGAGTCATCTGAATCCACACAGCTACTCTAAAAACCTTACAGGACACTTTCCAATTGGAAGATAGGGCCTGAGACAACCGGAGCCGAACCCTGAAATAATACCCTTTCTCATTCTGATGTTTGGGAATCCTCAGTCATAAAGATGGGGATCAAATTACTCATTCTATTTTTTTTAATTTTTAAAAGTTTATTTAAAAAAACTTTGAAGAGCAAGCAGGGGTGGGGCAGAGAGAGAGGTAGAGAATCCCGAGCAGGTTCCATACTGTCAGCACAAAACCCGCTGCAGGGCTTGAACTCATGAATACAATATCATGACCTGAGCAAACAAGAGGCAGAGGTTTAACTGACTGAACCACCCAGGTGCCCCCAAGTTGCTCATTCTAAAGCAAAGCATTCTGATCCTCTAGACCCATACAAAGCTCAGTGACAATTCATTTTCAACCATAGATAGACCCCTAAGATTTAGAAATTGAGGGAAGATGGCCATAAAGGAGAGAGTAAGGAATAGAAACTAACACAAAAATGGGGAGAAGATGATTAAAAGAACAGAAGATAGTTTAAAACAATGACAAAAAGGAGATTCAATTGTATTTTCTGAAATATTTGAAAAATCACTAATACAAAAATCTTAAATGATTAAAAAGTAACAGGAGAAGAAAAATAAAGCTTGAATTTAAAAAGCAATATGGCTCAAAAAGTAAAAATCAATAATAGGTACTGAAAATCAAGAAAATAAAACAAAAACTAGAAAAGGAGAAAGCAAAAAAAAAAAAAAGGAAAAGAAAAGAAAAAAAGGAGGGGGAGCAGTGGAGCAGGGAAAAGACACAGAGAACATCAATCCAATAGGACAAACATCAAATTTATAACAATTCTGGGAAGATTAAATGTGAAAAAAGGTAAAAGCTATTAAAAATTATATAAGAAAATTCCTGTGACCTGAAGAGAGGAAGGAATAGTCAAATTGAAAATCCAGAACATTTAAAGTCTAGTCTTGTAGCAACTCTGAGGTCTATAATATGGTATTAGTGACTATAATCATTGACTATAATCACTATGCTGTGCCTTTGCCCTCTAGAACTTACTCATATTTTAGTTTCAAGTTTGTCCCCTTTGACCAACATCTCACCAATGTTTCCTCCACCTCCCAGCCCCTGGTAACTACCATTCTACTCTCTGTTTCTATGAGTTTGGCAAAAAACAAAAAAACAAAAACAAACAAAAAACAAACAAAAAACAAAAAAAACAAAAAAAAACCAATTAGTTAGAATACTGAAAACAAAACAAAACAAAAAGGTATACCGTAAGATGCAACGAATATATCTTAGGCAGCCAGCACACATTGACAAAAATATTAAACAAATATCACACAATAAAAGAATTTGAAAAACAGTCTTCAGTGAATTTTGTCCTCTTTTCTGAATTGATTTTCTCCATTGATCATGGTATAATTTACATATAATAAAATTCACCCTTTTTTAATGAGCACCGTTCTATGAAATTTGACAATCTTACACGATCAAGTAACTATCAGTGAAATCAAGATATGAACATATGCCTATGACCTGGAATAGGTCATATGCCACTTTGTAGTCAATTCCTCCCTCCTCTCTGATCCTTGGCAACTACTGATCTCATTCCCATATCTGAAGTTTTAACTTTTCCAGAATGTCATATAAATTGAATTGCATAGTTTGTAGAATGTGGGGCACAGCTTCTTATACTTAACATAATGCTTTTTGACATTTGTCCTTGTGTTTGCATGCATCAGAGGATTGTTCCTTTTTGTTGCTGAGTAGTCATGGTATGTGTGTTTCACAGTTTAAGCATTCACCTGCTGATGAATGTTTGGGTTGTTTCCAGCTCTTGTTCATTATGAGTAAAGCAGATGTAAACATCCACTTATAGTCTTTGTGTATAAATATGTGTTCATTTCTCTTGGGTATGTACCTACATGTGAAATGGGTGGAAAATAGAGCAGGTATGTGTTAAAAAATATAAAAACTGCCAGATGATTTTCCAAAGTTTGTATTTTCACCACAAATGTGTGAGAGCTCTGGTTGTGTTCATATATTGGAATTCTCAATACGTCAAGATGTCAGTTCCCCCCAAATTGATCTACAGATTCGGTGCAATGGTCTTCTTAATCCCAACAGGTGTTTTTGTAGAATTTGACAAGGTGACTCTAAAATTTATGTGGGAAAGCAAAACACCTAGATATGCCAGAGAGTTTTTTTAGAAAGAAGAACAAAGTTGGGAGACGCTCACAACCTGATTTCAAGAATGAATACAAAGCTGTAGTAATGAAGACTGTGTTTTATTGGTGAAAGAATAGACACGTAGTGTAAGGAGATGGAATAGAGTACAGAAATAGACCTACACATATATGGTCAATTGATTTTTTTCTTAGTAAGGAGAGACTTCATTCAAAAGCACTATTGCAAGGGAAGGGAGGGACTACAGCAATAGGGAGAATGCTGTGCCCATAAGATCTGCAAGGATGGCAAGAATTAGGCAAATAGAAATGTTGTTTTTTATAGCGTGTAGCAAACAAGGCTAGAAAGAACTGTGTTTGGAAGGTGAAATGAAACCCTAGCTTGATCAGATAATGTATCACGCACTGTTTTACTCTGAGGCCAGCCTATTTTCCTAGAGGAGCCATGATGTTGGGCCTGTGCACTGACTCAAGCAGAGGGTGGGCCAAAATTCAGGGCTTCAAAAAAGGAGAAAAAACTTTGTTCCAATTGATCAGCAAGGTAGCAATTCAGCTAATTATGAGACCAAAAAATGGGAATTTGGTGTGTGTGTGTCTGGCTTTGTCATGGGTAAACAAGGGATGTGAGGTCTCATCTGGACCTTGTTCCTATTCTGTTGAGGGGTGGTATCAAAGGTCAGTTGTTTTAGTGTCAGACATCTTAAAAGAGGGATATCAGTAATGAAAAAGATAAATATTAATCTAAAGTGTCGTATTAAACATTAATACATTAAATCATGCAGGAGGTTGGTAGACGGAAATCTTTTGATTATGCAGCACTGCTCACTGAGTTTCTTGAAGTTAAGATATCAGTGCTTTTAGTGATGCTGCCCAGTCTTGGTTGCCTATCATATACAAGTTTGCATGACCTGGACATTTTTGGACAGATTTGGACAGATTTGCTTAGTGACCCAGACAGCAGCTTGTCCAGGAAGAAATCCAGCCCATGAGTAGTCACTTGGAGGGATGAGTCCTTCGATGTCTATATCAAGTCAATGAGTCGTAACTCTCAATGCTTCTTCAGCTCCCGGGAGAAAGGACCGACTGCAAGACAACCTAGAGTCTTGATGAGGATCTGGGCAATCAGGTTTCTGTTCTCAGTGATGCCAAGTCAGGAGGGAGGGAGAACAATTGGAAATGCTAGTTTGGAAAGTTGTAGTTGGATACTGAAGGAAACCACAAGAATTAAAAATTTACTAATGGGTGACATATGCAAGGTGACAGGATTCAGTTCAATTTCCAGGGAGATGATAAAACCAGGCAGTTTATGAGGAGGTACAAAATAGGTCACAGACAATGAACAGGACCAGAATATGATAATCCATAATCATCTGCTATAGTTTACAATTGAAACACAAACTTTGTACAGTCAAGCCCTTTTTCATCAAAGACAATCACAAAGAAAGATTATTCTTGATCACAGAATATATCTCTTGTTAGATTTGATCAGATTATTTAAATAGGTGCAGCAAAAATGACAATTTACTACATAGGCATTTTAAATTATGCTTTGCCAGAAGTTTTTAAAAGGAGTTTTAAATTGGGCTTTTAAAAACCTTTCAAGGCCCGTAAGCAAAGCCAAGACCTCACCAGCAGATTTCACCTGCAGTACCTATTAAGTTTGGATAAATTCACCTCTTCTCACAGTTCCCCAAGTATCTTAAACTTCTTGGGCCTGCCAGGAGGTGATCTTCCTTACTCACCTGAGTTGGTGGGGATCTGTCAGCCAGGTGTCAGGCTGGCTCTTCCAAGAGGGCTTTGTAAGCAGTGGTTTCAAAAAGTCGAGGTGAGGGGCGCCTGGGTGGCTCAGTCGGTTAAGCGGCCGACTTCAGCTCAGGTCATGATCTCGCGGTCAGTGAGTTCAAGCCCCGCGTCGGGCTCTGTGCTGACAGCTCAGAGCCTGGAGCCTGTTTCAGATTCTGTGTCTCCCTCTCTCTGACCCTCCCCCGGGTCTGTCTCTCTCTGTCTCAAAAATAAATAAACGTTAAAAAGAAAAAAAAAAGTCGAGGTGAGTTCTTTAAAGCGTCTGGTCACATCTGATTCTACAAACATCATTCTCAAATATGGCATTCTAGTCAAAGCCCTCGTTACAGAACCAGTGTTGCCAATTATGTTCTATTGACAAGAACAGATTCTTATTAAACCCATGCAGACAATTATTTTTCCGTGAAAATGACAATATTCAATAAGCGTTTCTGAACTCTGGAAGTATCAGGCAAGGCAAAAAAGAAAAGAAATGATTCATTTCTGTTTATAAAATTATAATCTACTCAACTGTCATAAATTATAACTAGTTCAAGAAAAAAGAAAAATGGGTTCATTATATTCAGAAAATAAAACGTGAAAACATGAATATTTTAGACAAAACCCATAATCATCCTTCAGAAGCTCATTCAGTCCTATGCAATTAATTCTCTTTCAGTTGGATCTTGAATTAGGAGTCTCGTGAACTCATCAGCTTCACCACTAGACTTCTGCAAATCCTGATTCAGTTCAGTGGTTACTTAAGCAAGGCTATCAGAATCTCAGAGTACTTGGCATAGTCCTCATCATGGGTCTCTTAGAAAGATAAACATCCAGGCCTGATTGCCAGAACTTTCAGGGAAGCCTCAGATTAAAACAGAAAACAATACGTAGGTGACAAAAGACTTAAAATAGCCACAGTTAAATACCTGAGGAGGCTGAATTATAAAAATAAATACAATTGACAAGGAAATGTGGTTGTTTCTGTGTCTTACAACATTTAAAAAAAATAACTGGGGGCGCCTGGGTGGCGCAGTCGGTTAAGCGTCCGACTTCAGCCAGGTCACGATCTCGCAGTCCGTGAGTTCGAGCCCCGCGTCAGGCTCTGGGCTGATGGCTCAGAGCCTGGAGCCTGTTTCCAATTCTGTGTCTCCCTCTCTCTCTGCCCCTCCCCCGTTCATGCTCTGTCTCTCTCTGTCCCAAAAATAAATAAACGTTGAAAAAAAATTAAAAAAAAAAATAACTGAAGGTATGACCCATGACACTATACTATTGTTGGTCTATTATTAGAGAAAACAGCACCAGAACATATCATGGACAGCAAGGCCATTGACAGATCTCTAAGAACTTCACACAATTTCTGAAATATTTATAACATTTTCCCTCATACAAACCTTAACTAGGGAAGGTTAAGCATCTCTTGTGATTTGATAATATTTGCCACGCAACTGAAAGCATATCAAATCGATCTAATTATTTCTAGTCCCTCTCTTTTTACAAAGTGAAAGATCCTTTGTGATTTTCTTGGGATCCTCTGGGAAATCTCAAAAACAGTTCATATGCAGATATCAAGCAGATATCTTTTAAGATTTATTTTCCAGAATGTGAAATGTCACAAGTTGTCAGGAGGTATGAATACTTGATTATATAAAATCATGGGTCACTGAGAAGCAATATTTGGATATATATTTAACCAAAGTGACTATAAATAGATTTCAGATATGAACATAGTAAGTAACATGATTTTACAAAGCCTTAGCTTTTCAAGTAACTCATTGAAAAAATTAAAACATTATCCTTAAATCAACTGAAATACCTTTTCGTCACTTTAACTGTATGTTATGAAAACTTAAATCTATACACACTTCACTAAATGTCCCAAATTTATTGGTACCGGTGGGGTTTTTCAACATATTGTACTGCATATTTGTATGAATAGGTTATGCCACCTCCTTATTATAAAATAATTTTATCTTTTGTCCTTTTAAAATTAAATACATTTCTCTTTCTAATTGTTCATTTCTATTAATGGATATTTTTATAACTGAATTTGACTGTGTTTATGATGCTTCTTTTCAGGATATAAACGAATTTTTTTTTCTTCCAGATACTGATACTCATTTGCTCATTCTTCAGGATGATTTTATCAAATTTTCTCTACCACTGTGCTTCCTCAAGTTAATTACAATTCAGTTGTGAAAAAATTATGTAAAGGTCAAGAAGTATCTTGGGGCACAGAACAAATAAACTTTTTATTCTGATTGTGTTTTAATGTAACATAACTTTTCAAACATTTTAAGCAAATGAAGGATTTTTCTTTTAAGAAAAAAAAGAATCCCTTTGTGGATATCTAAAAAATGGGTATAACCAGACTCTGTGGTGCAGTTGTAAATTTGAATTGTTACAGATATTTCTTTCAATACCTGGTTATTGTATTCCTTGATTTTTCAAGCGAAAAATCTAAGAAATACTATTCTCTTTCTCAAGCAATCCAAATGTCAAGGATAAAAGAAGGGTGGCTAAAAGAAGGAATATAATAGAAATTGTTTTTGCCCTCTCAAACTCAAAGGTTAGAGCGACTTACCATTATTGGAATGATGGCAATCCTGTGTGTGAAACACTACCTGGGTGAAATTCAGCCTTTGGTTTAAAAAAGACAAAAGAAGCTAGTATCCATCCGTAGTTATAAATTAGAAACAGAATGGACATTGAATAAACTACACATTTAAAATATTCTTAGTCCATATGTATCTAGAGCTGTTTACTGATAGATTCAACCAAATCCCCAGGATTACAGAGGCATCAATACCAAGGAAATAGGTCCTTCATCTGTTGTTTTTGCTGCGGATCCTCTTTTACCCTGCCAAAACGTGAAGGAGACATTGGAGGCAAGTGATGCAGGGACAGATGAAAGGGGGTCTTTTCCAACATAGAATGTTTTCCTGCAAAATTAACAGGGTAGAGACTAAAAAAATAGTAATTTGAGACAGTTACAGCTTAAGCTGTTTTTGCTTGAGATTCTCTTCCTTCTTTGCCAAGAATTGCAGGGCTGTTAGAAAAAGTTACAGACTTCCTCATTTCTTCAGCATTAGATTAACGAAATGGCATCCACATATCCTAATTGTCAACTTCAGTTAACAAAAATCTCCATTAATAAAAATAATAGACTAAAACGTAATTGATATAATTCTAGAAGGACAAAAGAGATATAGAATATAAAAGGAAAAAGGGAATGTGTGTGTATACATATATATATACACACACACACATATATAATATGTATGTATTATTATATGTATATATAATAATACATAATATACATAATTATATGTATATATTATGTGTATAATATGTATATATAATATGTATATATACATGTATGATATGTATATATACATATATGATATGTATATATACATATATAGTATGTATATATACATATATAATATGTATATAAAATATGTATATAAAAATCAACCTTCTGACTTAAAATACCACTGAAAACATATCTCTGTTAGTATTCCGGATTTTTAGTATTGAAGATTTCTTCCTCTTCATTGTTGAGGAATGCATACTGTTCCTGGCCATCTGTAATCTTTGGTGATAGTTCTGGTTTTTTCCAATGGTTCTTTCCTCAGCCTTGGGGGGCAGTTCCTACACATTCATGCACTGATCTGTCCACAGCTTAGGATTCCCCTGGAACCCTCTGCAGTTCTCTTGAGCTCTTTCTTTGTTCAGTTCTTTTTTTTTTTTCTGTGTGGCTGTGTTTTCTCCTGTATGCGGACTTGTGAGTTCTAACCTTCCTAGCTTCGCTAATTCTTTGGTATTTCTCCTCACATTCTGGTGCTTGCCCGGCTCACCATCCAGCATACCTCCCTAATGTGCAGCGTGGCTGGATATTCACCAGGGCAGTAAACTGGGGCAATCATGGGGCTCCCCTAATTTCTTTTCTCTCTTTCAGGGATTGCTGTCCTGTGCTGTGGGTTGTCTACTTTCTGACAACTTATGTTTTCATGTATTTTGTCCATTTTTTAAAATTGTTGAAGGTGGGGTGATTATGTTGGTCCCTATTATTCCATCGTGGCTAGAAGCAGAATTTTGAGCTAATTTTTATATTACAATTGTTCTGCTTTTCTTTTAGTTTCCCCATGTGTCTAGATAATTCTTTTTCTCAGCTTTATTGAGGTATAACTGGCAAATAAAAATTGCATATATTTAAGGTCTACAACTTGATGTTTTCATATATGTATGTATTGTGAAATAATCACCACAGTAAAGCTAATGAACATATTCATCACTTCACACAGTTACCATTTTCTTTTTTTGTGTGTATGGTGAGAACACTTCAGATTTACTTTCTTGGTAAATTCCAAGTATCCATTGCAGTATTATTTATTGTTTATTATTTATTGTTTATTGCAGTATTATTTATTGTTAACCCTGCTGTGCGTTGGATTCCCAAAATTTATTCATTCTGTATAACTGAAACTTTGCACCGTTTGACCCACATCCCCCTGTTCCCCCCTCCCTCTCGCCCCTGGCAACCACCATTTTATTCTTTGATTCTGTGTCTGTTTTAGACTGTACATATGAGATCATACAGTGTTCCTTTATGTGTCTGCCTTATTTCACTTAGCACTATGTCCTCCAGGATTATGCATTTTGTAAATGGCACGATTTCCTTCTTTTTTAAGGCTGAATAATATTTCCCTATACGTGTGTGCATGCTTGTGTGCACATATCATATTTATTTATTCTTTCAGCTGTTGGTGGATATTTAGGTTGTGAAATATTCTTAATGTATTGTTTTGTGAACTTTCTGTAAATCAAGCCTTATCAGATGTTATACTGTGATTTGCTTCTCTTTCTCAATATTGTGTATTTGATATTCATCTATGTCGATGCCTGCATTCTTATATAATATCCCATTTTATGAATAGGCACAACTGATCGTCTATTCTTTTATTAAATGACATACGAGTTTATTTTTAATCAGTTTTCAGTTATAACAAATATAACTGTTATAACTGCCATGAACAATTTGTTCATTTTTCTTTTTCTTTTTTAATTTTATTTTTAAGTAATCTCTTTACCCAACGCAGGGCTCGAACTCACAACCTTGAGATCAAGAGTCACATGCTCTGCTGACTGAGCCATCCAGGCACCTCAATTAGTTCGTATTTCCTGGTTTAGTTGTGCAACATTTTACCTAGGGTAATGTTTCATAAATTTCATTGCGAATATAATTCACCCTAAATGTGTTGGCCACTGCACACTCTTTTTCAGCAAGTCTTGGGTAAGGCCTGATAATTCTGCATTTCTTAAACTCCCAAGTGATTTCACTGATGCTGGTGTTTGGACCACTCTAAATAGGGTGTAGTACGGTTGGCAAACTATGGTCCATGAGCCGCATCCAGTCTGTTGCTCAAGTACTGTCTATGAGCTAAGAATTATTTTTATATTTAAAAAAGAATGAATGATATTTTGTGATAGATGAAGATTATATGAAAGTCACATTTTAGTGTCCATAAGAAAAGTTGTATAGGAATACTGCCATTCTCAATTGTTTATATATTCTCTATGGCTGCTTTCATGCCACAATGAAAGAGAGTTGGGTAGTTGTGATAGAGACTCTATGCCACACAAAACTTAAAATATTTACCATCTAGCCCTTTTGGAAAAAAAAAGCCAACCCCCCCCAGAGCATATCGATGGAAGTAGCATTGCTGGATTTGGTGTAAGCACATGTTCAACTTTCTCATGCGATGTCAAAATGTTTTGGAAGTGGCAAGTAGTTGTACCATTGTAGATTTTTAGCAGTAGTTGGGTGAACCTATGAATAGTGCTTCATATTGGCTAACATATTAACTGACTTTTAATGGGTATAATGTTGTATTTCTAGTGATTTTAATTTTTGTTACCCAGATTACTAAGGAGGTTGGAAATACATATTTTTTTTCTGTTTGTGGGTCACATGTATCTCCTCTTCTGCGAAGATTCTGTTTATATCTTTTGCTTTTTTTCCTTTTGGGATTTTTCACCTCTTGGGTACTTCTTATTGATTCTTTATATCGCTGTAGTGACTTACTGTGAATCACCCACACTGAAAAGATTTCCTTCTGATTGGTGGTAGTCTTTTACTTAACAACATTTCTTTTCATTTAGTTAGCATTTACCAATCTTTTTCTTTAGGGTTAATGCTTTTCATATGTTAAGACATTTTCCCCTAATCTGATGTACTAAATATATTTTCTTATATTGATTTGAAAAAAGTTTCATAGTTTTGCCTGTCAAAATTAAGTGTTTAATAATGATGCAGTTGACTTTTTTAAAATAGCTTAGAGGGATCAAATTTCATTCTTTGGTATGAGCCAGCAATTATTTCACCACCCACATTTCCTCAAAGGTATTCAGTGGCAACTGTAGCATAAATCCACTTCTGTATAAGCATGTATCTTTCTATGGGCTGTTTAGTTGCTTTTATGGCACCAAATCCACATAATCTCTGTAATAATAGCTCTATAAATAGTTTTGATTTATTATAGAATATAACTTCACATTTGTTCCTTTGGTGGAATATCTTGCCATTCTTGGGCCTTTTCATTCTATATAAATTTTAGAAACAACTTGTCAATTTCAAAGAAAAATCCTTTGGGAATTCATGTTGAAAATATATTGAATCTACAGAATAATTACTGAGCAAGTGACATCTTTCCAATATTGGATCTTATTGGCCATGAATGTAACATGTCAATATTTATTTAGGTCTTCTTTAACGTCTTTCCTTTTAAAAATGTATCTATGATGGGGTTGACTATATTTTGTTATTGTTATAAATGATATATTTTCCTCCAGTTTATCACATTAAAAAATTTCAAACTGAAAATTTAAGACTAATGTAATAATCACCTCCATATCATCCATATAAATGCAAAAAGTGTTCATGGTTTTTCCAGAGACTGAAGGAGGGAGGATGTAAAATATACATTTAATATGAAATCTTTTGTATGTGTGTATGTGTATGTAAACCATATTAATGCTTTTGGCTAATTCAAGAACTTTTTTGGGTTTTTGTTTTTAAGGTTTTTTTCTTTTTCTTTTTCTTTCTCTTTTTCTTTTTCTTTTTCTTTTTCTTTTCCTTTTTCTTTTTCTTTTTCTTTTAAGAGAAAGAGAGACAGTATGCACGCACATGCAGGGAAAGGCAGAGGGAGAGAGACAGACTCTTAAGCGGGCTCCACACTCAGGGTGGAGCCTGACTTGGGGCTCGATCCCACTACCCTGTGATCATGACTGGAGCCAAAATCAAGGGTTGGATGCTGAACCAATTAAGCCACTCAGGTGCCCCTAATTCAAGAACTTTTAACCCAGTGCTCTTAACATTCTTTGGTGATCTTTACCATAGGGGTTATAAAATCATGATTTTTATTTCCACTTCTATCATTCCTTGTATGTAAAGATGATCTTTCGACCCTCCTTGTCTCTCTATTTTGTATGGTTTTGTATGTATCATGTTGTATTAATTATTTTGATTTATTCTATAATAAGTAAAGTTTGTAATTTGTTTTGTAATTTATTTATTTACAGTAAAGTAAAGTCACTCTGTCCCCAACTTGACCTTTCTGAACCCTTTAAACTGGTCCCCATTTCCTATTGGAGTGATTCCACTGTTTTTAGTGCTTCCTTGTGTACTGGCGCAGTATGACCCAGCTTAGCTTGTTCTGTCCCGTTTGCAAACCTCTTTGTTGCTGCAGTCTGATTTCCTCTAGGTCCTTTCAGGGGACAAACTAGAAATCATGTTATGTTTCAAAATTACGTGTTCATGTGGTTATTTCCCATTCAAATGGATTATTTCAGGGATTTCTTTAAAATATTATTTGTATCTCTTTTTCCCTACAGTGAAATGTCACTTTCTCTTATATTCATTTTCTCGTATTATACTGTAATATTTATAAAATTGTTTCAAAATTGCTATATTTCTACTAACATTAATATTCCTTGCAGTTAGACTCCTATGCTAAAATTTTAGGAAATAATTGTTTTCTCTGTATGGTTATGTTGTCAATTTGATATACACTCAATTTTATTTGTTTCTTTTTTATTCAGCTTTTTATTTACTTTTTTTTAAGATTTTAATTTTAAGTAATCTGTATACCCGACGTGGTGCTCAAACTTATGACCCCGAGACTGAATCATATGCTCTACTGACTGAGCCAGCAAAGTGCCCCTATTTGCTTTTATATCTCCCTATATGAACTAGTTACATGATTCAAAAATCTAAAGAACATAAATAGTATATTCATCTATCACACTCCCATTCTATCACCTGACACATGTGATAACATTAAGTCTTTCATTTTTCCTTCCTGTATTTCTTTCTGCAAAAATAAACAAAATACATAATATTAGTAATTCCCATTCTTAAAAAAGTTTGTTTATTTATTTATTTAGAGAGCAAGAGAGAGAGCATGCATGAACAAGGGAGGGGAAGCGAGAGAGGGAGGGGGAGAGAGAGAGAGAGAGAGAGAGAGAGAGAGAGAGAGAGAGAGAGAGAGAGAAATAACAAGCAGGCTCTGCACCATCAGCACAGAGCCTGACATGGAGCTCGAACCCATGATCCATGAGGTCACGAACTGAATCAAAGTCAGGAGTCAAATGCTTAACAAGCTGAGCCACCCAGGTGCCCAGTATTTCCCATTTCTTAAATGAGAGGGAGATGACTATATACAGCTCTGCACCTAACTTCTCACTCTCTGCTAAATCCTGTAAATCACTCCACATCTGTAAATTGAGATGAATGCCATTTAGTTTTAGTATTATATAGTATTTCATCGTGTGGATGTAGTACAATTTATCCAAGTAGTCTTCTTTATATGGTCATTTAAGTTGTTCTTGATACTTTGTCATTATAAATAATGCCACAATAAGTAATCTTCCCTATATGTTGCTTATACATTAGTGGAAGTGTATCTTCACCATAGGTTCCTTGAAGGGGGATTTCTGGGCGTGTTTAATTTTGTTACCATATTAACTTCAGTAGAGGTTCTACAATGTCACACTTGCATTAGAAATGTAAACAGTGTCTTAATAGGGTCAGGATGCTTTAGGATTGTTTTTTATAGGTTACAAATTGGATTTTAACGTGGTTTTAATTTGTATTTTTCTTATTAAGAATAATACTCAACGAGTTTTCATATATTTGAGAGCCAACTATTATATATTTAAAGGCGTATATTTATGTCTTTTTCTAGTGTTCTATTGTGTTTTAGGTCTTTCTTCTCTTCTCTTCCTATTCCTCCTCTTCTTCCTCTTCTTCCTCTTCTTTTTTCAATGTAGATGTCATATATGTAGAGTTTATTCTGATGTGTGATATACGGTATGGAGTCAATTTCATCATTTAGTAAATGGCTATTTAGTTTATACACCTCTATCAAAATGTTCAAAATTTCTCTCCTAATTGCTTTTCTTCTTTGCTCTGTCTGTCCACTTACATACCAATATCAAATTTTTTCTTTGTGGAATTCATGTAATATATTTTCATATGTGATAAGACTAGTCTCCTCTACCTCATCTTTATATAATTTAGCACATGTCTTTTCCATGTAAAGTTTCAGATCAATTTGTCTATTTTATTAAAATAAGTTGCGGGGCGCCTGGGTGGCGCAGTCGGTTAAGCATCCGACTTCAGCCAGGTCATGATCTCGCGGTCCGTGAGTTCGAGCCCCGCGACAGGCTCTGGGCTGATGGCTCAGAACTTGAAGCCTGTTTCCGATTCTGTGTCTCCCTCTCTCTCTGCCCCTCCCCCGTTCATGCTCTGTTTCTCTCTGTCCCAAAAATAAATAAACGTTGAAAAAAAAATTAAAAAAAAATAAATAAAATAAAATATGTTGTTAATTTTCTGGCGTTCATGTTAAATGTATACATAAGTTTTGAGAGAATTGACATCTTCCTGCTGTTGAGTCATCCTGACCAAAAGGAACTTATGTTTTCCATTTTTTCAAAAGTATTTTGTTGTTTTTCAAAATAATTTACACATTTTCCTCATATACATTTTTTAACATACTTGGTTTTGATAATTCTATCTTGTAAATTTTTTCTTTACCATTTTTTGTAACTACAATAAGGGAGTATATTTTCCATTATGACTTCAAATTGATTATTATTCATCTATACTAACTGTGTCACATTTTCCATTCTGATTTTATATCCTAATAATTAACTTATTGTTTGTATTGTGTTATTTTTAACATTGCATCCAATCAATTTTTGGGGCACACTATATGGTCTTCAGAGAGTTTTATCAGTTCATTCCAATTCTTATTATTTTAATTGTTTCTTCTAATTACAGAAGTTTATATAGTTAGTGTACTAATACATAGCTGTGAGCATCGATATATTGCTTGGTCCTTTAACAGAAGTGTGTCTCTTATTTCACCCTTAAGTAAGATGCTAGCTTTATGCTAAGACGTGTCTCTTTGTCCATCCATCTGTGTTGTCCATCCATGTGTATCTATCCATCTATCATTTATCTATCTAATCTATCTACTGTTTCATTAATATATCATCCTTCTATCCATCTATAGTTAAGGAAATTCCCAATGATTCCTAGTTTAACTGCTTTTATCAGAAATGTTTGTGGAATTTTGTCGAAGTATTTTGGTATGCAATCTCATTTTGAATATCTTTGTAGAAATTGAAGAAAGACTATTTGTAAATAGAATCCAAGCCCCTCCTCCCCCAAAACTATACCATGAACAAGTAGGGTTGATTTTAATTTTTTTTTTTAATTTTGTTTTCAACATTTATTTATTTTTGGGACAGAGAGAGACAGAGCATGAATGGGGGAGGGGCAGAGAGAGAGGGAGACACAGAAGCAGAAACAGGCTCCAGGCTCTGAGCCATCAGCCCAGAGCCTGACGCAGGGCTCGAACTCGCGGACTGCGAGATCGTGACCTGGCTGAAGTCGGACGCTTAACCGACTGCGCCACCCAGGCGCCCCGATTTTAATTTTTTTTAATTTGAGAGAGAGAGAGATTGAGAGAGAGTGCATGCAGGGGAGAGAGTCAGAGGGGGAGAGAGAGAGAGAGAGTTTGAAAGAGAGAGAGAGACATAGAGACTCTTAAGCAGACTCCATGCTCAGTGCAGAGCCTGATATGGGACTCAATCCCACAATGCTGGGATCATGACCTGAGCCAAAATCAAGAGTCGGCCATTCAACTGACTGAACCACCCAGGCACCCCATGTAGGGTTGATTTTAAAAATGCAAGTCTTGTTTAATATTAGAAAATATATTAATGTTATTCACCATTTCTAAGATCTAAGAAGAAGTGAGATCAGTTTATGGGTTTACTTTTTGTGCATTATTCATTGGATTTAAATATCAATTCTATTCTTGTTTCATTTAAAAATTTTTTTAATTAAAGATAGAAATTCATATGATCCTGCAATCCCACTTTTAGATATTTATCCAAAAGAATTCAGTCTCAAAGAGATTGTTTGCCCACCCATGTTGACTGCAGCATTATTCGCAGTAAAGATGTGGAAACAAACGGAATGTCAATAGATGGACGAATGAATAAGGAAAATGTAATGTATACATACAATGGAATATTATTAAGCTTTTAAAAAGAAGGAAATCCTGCCACATGCAACAACATGAATGAACCTTGAGGACATTAAGCTAAGTGAAATAAACCAGTCACAGAGAACAAATATTACACGATTCCATTTATGTGCGTCATCTAAAGTAGCCAAACACATAGGAACAGAATAAAATAAGTGGTTGCCAGGGGCTCGGGGGAGGGGAAAATGAAGAGTTGATGTTTAACAGGTATGAAGTGTCAGTTATGCAAGTTAAGTAAGTTCCAGAGATCTGCTGTACAACAGTGACTGAAGTTAACAATATTTTGCACATAAAAGTTTGTTAAGAGGGTAGATCCCATGTTAAGTGTTCTTACTCCAGTGAAAAGACAAATAAAACAAAAATAAATAAATATAAAACATTTAGAAGTTTTCCTTTTTCTATGCTCTGCAGAAGTTTAGGTACAGTAGTGGGATTTCCAATAAAGCAGTTTGAAGCTGCTTTTTTTTTTTTAAAGGGGAGTTCTTTGTTAATCTCCTTTATTTCTTCCATGGAAATTGGTTTGGCAGTATGTTTTTCTACAGGGATACATTTTGGTAGATTGTATTTTTTTTAAAGTATATATTTTTTTGAGAGAGCGAGCGAGTGGGGCAGGGCCAGAGAGAAAGGTGGACAAAGGATTCAAAGCAGGCACTGTGCTGACAGCAGAGAGCCTGATGTAGGGCTCGAATTCACAAACCGTGAGATCATGACCTGAGCCAAAGTCAGAGGCTTAACTGACTGAGCCACCCAGGTGCCTGGTAAATTGTATTTTTAAATAAATCATCCATTTCACAGAGGTTTTCAAGTGTATTTGCAAAGAGCTTTGCAGATGACTTCCTCTGTCTCAATGGCTATTTCAGACCAACTGCAAATTGTACTTGTTTTCTTGGCTAGATTTTCCAGAGGGTACCTATTTCATTAATTTTTCACAGAAATAAGACTTTCATATATATGTAGTTGTAATAGCTTTCTGTTTCAAATGCATTCATTTCTGCTGTAATCCGTATTATTTGTTTTTCCTCTCATTTTGTTTGTTTTTTAGCTTTTTGAGTGATGTATTTAATTCATGTATCTTTTCCATTTGTGATGATATGAATATTTAAAGGCGAGACTATCACTGCTTTAATTGTACCCCATAGAATGTAAAATGCACTATTGGGTTTTTAAATTTCCAGATAAGATGGTCTGTTGGAAAAATATATTGATTTCTAACATATTGAAGTGTGAACTAAGTATATAGTTTGTCTTATTTATACACATTAAGCTTTTCTTTGTTGACTCAATTATTCTCATAAATGTCCCAAATGCATTTGAGAACAAAATGTCCATCTTCAATTACTGGAATGCCAAATTTGATATACACTCCATTAGATGGACTTGATTAATGAGTGTGCTTAGCTCTTCTATATCTCTACTGATTCAGTTCACTTGATTTGAGAGTGGTGTGTTAAGCGTTCATATTTATTAGTGTGTTGTTATTTGTTATTCTTAGCACCTCATGTCATTTCTGGTGTGTGTGGGTAATGTCATTTAGTGCATAGATAACTCATTCATAGCTGCTACGTCTATGTTGTGAGTTTGACTTCTGAATTATAATGTGTTCTTGCCTTTCTGCCTGCCTTCTTTCTCCCTCCCTCCCTTTCTCTCCCTTCCTTCCCTCCCTCTCTCTTTCTTTTCTGTTCTTCTTTCTTTCTGTTCTTTCCTTTCCTTCTTTCTTTCTTTTCCTTCTTCTTTTTTCTTTCCTTCCTGCCTTCCTTACTTCCTTCCCTCCTTCCTTTCTCTCCCTCTCTCTCATTCTTTCTTTCCTTCTTTCCTTCCTTCCTTCTTTCCTTCTATGATTGTTTATGGCCTAAATTCTCCCTTGCCAAATATCAAGATTGCACCCAGTCCTTTTTTTTTTTTTTTTTGCAGTCTCCTGGTATATTTTCTCTTATCCCTTTATATTTGGTGTTTCTGAGTCACCTTTCAAAAGTTCTCTCTCTTGATTTCAGCATAGACTTGGATTTTGTCTTATGAGCCACTCTGACAATAATTTCTATTTAATAGGTAAGTCTAACATATTTGCTTTTATTGGGATGGCTGATATGACTGATAATTAGATTCTGCTCTTTTAAATTATTTTATATTATGTTTAAATATGGATTATATTTTATATGTGGTATTTCACTCTCTGGGTCTCCTTATTTGAGGTGTTAGTTTTTTGTTTGTTTATACTTAGGAAGGCTTGTTTAGATTTTTTCCTAGTGATTACCTTTAAACGAATACTCTCGTATAATGTTATTATCCTCCTTCTTCTGATTAGTCATGTTTGCTTTGTAAGCTTTAAATATTAGTCCTGGCCACCCACATCTTATCTATATGGCAAACAATGTGCTTATTCTACGTTTCAATTCTCAGTTTTAAAAGTTCTATTACATCTATTTGATGCAGCCAATAACATTTCTATTTTTTTCAGTCTTCAGTTCTTACTTCCACCTGTGTCCTTGCTCTAAACCAACCATTAAATCCATCTGGTGCTCACTCCCAGGCATCTTTTTAAAGCTTCTTGTGTCATCAATGGTGGTTTGAAGTTTATCCTCTAATTACATGAAGGTAGTAAGTTTGTAAGGGTGTATGAGAACAATGTTCTCTGAGGTCTGGCATGTATGACAGTGTTTTTCTTTAGCTTTTGTATTTGATGGACACATTGGCAACATACAAAGGCCTTGATCCCCACTTTATTTTCTTATATTTCTTGAAAATATTGCTTTCTCTGTCGCTTTTATTTTTCTGTCGCTTTGCTTTATGCATTGCCATCAAGATGTCAGATTTAAGCTTGATTTGTTTCCTTAGTAAGTGACATTCTTTTCACCTGGAGGTCCAGGAGAGTTTTTCCTCATCTTTTGAGTTGAATCACTTCATTAGCACAGGTTTCTGAACTGGCCAATCTGGATTTTGTACCTGTTATGCATGACGTACATATCTCATATGTTCTCTTCCATGTGCTCCTGTAGCTACCTTCTGGATGTTTGCTTTTGATGTATCTTTCTGTTCAGTCATTCTTTCCCTCCAGTTGCGTGTAAGGTTGTTGTTGTTTCTTTTATGCCCAGTTATATTTTATTTAGTACTGCACATTGCATATGAAATAAGGTGGAAATCATTTGAGTTCTGAGGTGATGAGGCCTTCCCCTGAAGATTTATATTTGTTGGCCTCATTTCGCAGTAGGATTTTGTCTCTAGTTTAGCTTTTCTGAATGTTTTCTTGGGCTTCGCGTCTTGGCACAGCCTGCATTCCATCGTTGTTTACCAATCCCTGTGAATCTGAAGTAGCTGTTTCTCAGACTCTCAGCAGCATCTTTAAATATTAGCAACTGTCTCAATGGGAAATTCAACACAAAGTCTGGGATTATCTCCACAGGGTTTCCTTTTTCTCTTTGGAGATCAACAAGGTGTTCCAACAGATGTTTCTGTTTTATAATTTCCTCGAATTTTCTAGCTATTCTTAGCAGGAGGGATAAAACAGAACAGCCTAGTTCTCATTCCAAAATGAGGTACTTTCTTTCCCTCTTACCACTTCTGAATGGTTCCATTTATTTAGCTTGGAGTGAGTTGCCGATACTTAGGAGCAAGATTTAGTGGCCAAGCTAACTTGTGTTCTCGATAGTACTTATAGTAATCTATATTTCCATATAAAATTCTATAGCAGAGAACTAGTTTTTACTTTCTTGGATGAATATTGACAGGATATTAAAGTCATTACAGGATATTAAGCCATGACAACTAAGTCATGAGCAATGTTAGAATAGGTGCATGGGCATCACCATTTACCACAGAGCAGAGTGGATTTTCTACAGATGACTAGGTCCAAAGATCTATTGTCATAACGTTTTGCATATTTTTACTTAATATCTGATTAGTTTGTACAGCTTCTCTGGTTTTATCTTTGAAAATAATTTTTTAAAGTAAATCTTAATACCGTTTACTTCTTTGCCATTTTTCCCTTGCTGAATCTTGCTGGAATTGTGTCAGATGTTTGTCTTTTGAAGCAATCAAATTTAAACATTGTTCACTGTTTATTCCCTTTGCCTTTTTTTCTTTAGTTGTTTTTCTGTTTCTTGATAACTACTTAAATTTGATAATTAGCACATTAATTTTCATCCTGTCTGGTTTCCCAGTGTAAGTATTTAAGGCTATCATTTCTCAGCTGTAGTTGTAACTTTCCAATTTTGATTTGAAGTGTTTTTATCATTCAGTTATAAATATTATCTTTATTCTAATATATTTTTGACCTATGAGTTCTGGAAATATTTTGAATATTTTTAATTATCGTTTCATTTTTCCCAAAATGTATTTCTACTTTCATTTTTTTTTAAGTAAGCTCCAGCCACCAGGTGGAGCTTGAACTCATGACCCCAAGATTAGTAGTTGAATGCTCCACTGACTGAGCCAGCCAGGTGCCCCTAATTTAATTTCATTTTTATTTAAGATAATATATTTATGATATTTCATATGTTCAATGTATTACTTATTGGAATAGTTATGTTAAAACTTCATAAAATATTGGTTTCTTTGTCAAGTTATCTTTGTCATTCTTTACAATTTTTTTGATTAAATAGTATAAACCATGTTGGTAGATCCATACAAGTTTAGGAGGAAAATATTTACGATGTATGAAGTAAACCATTGTAACTTTACTAATGATTTCAAGTCCATTTTAGTTGATAATGATAAATCTTCCTTTTGTCTACATGTTGCTATTATTTCACATTCATGTATGTTCAAGTTTTTTGTACATTATTGCTTTATATGTGTCCTGGTAACAACCCAGGATGGAATAATAGAAAATAAAATGCTGGAAGGAAGGTGCAGCTAGAGACTTTGGACTGAGTTTACTCCTCACTACAATTATCATTATAGTAATAAGTTGTAACTGTAATGGACTTGTCTTTTTGTCTTCCAAGTGTGTCTCTCTTGTTTGAATGAACCCACAATTATTCCAAGTAATCCTGCTTAACCCAGGAGTTTGAAAGCAGGGCTAACCCTACCATACCATCCCTAAGAGGGATCCCTTCATGTTGCCCAGAGCGCTTCTTTTCCCTGGCCTCACTGAATTGCCAGACAAGAATCCTTCTGAGGCTGTTGCCAGAACTGCAAGGAATGATCTTTCCTTTTCTTCTGTAATTATTGATTGTAAACACCGGTATTTTCCTGTCGTGTCAAGGCCCCATATGATAATAAAGCCAATACAAAGAAAAGCAGGTCTAAGAGATGAAGTGCCAGTGAGATTTTTAAACAGCTATATCCAATGAAGGCGTGTTAATGTACTTCCAATGTGAGCCAATTACGTGAGCCCTTTTATTCCTTTTATAATGTAGCTCATGTTTTGGGGTACCCGGGTGGCTCAGTCAGTTGAGCATTTGACTTTTGGTTTCAGCTTAGGTCATGCTCTCACGGTTCATCGGTTTGAGCCCCTGCGTTGGGCTCAGTGCTGATGTGTGGAGTGCTGATGTGTAGAGAGGATTCTCTTTCTCCCCCTCTCCCCTGCTCATGCGCTCTCCCTCTCTCTCTCTCTCTCTCTCTCTCTCTCTCTCTCTCAAAATTAATTAATTAATTAATAATTTAGTTCATGTTTTTATAAACCTAAACTGAAAATCTTATATAACACATTGATATTTTTTGAACACGTACTATGTGTTAGAAACTGTGTTAAATGCTTTAAATATATGATCTCATTTAATTTCCATAATAACCCTATGAAGGAGATTCTACAATTAACCCCTCTGAGGTTATAAATAACACTATAATTAAATATGAAAGAGTTTAGCATGTCCAAATTCCTCATTTTACACATGGAGAAGCAGAGGCCTAATAAAGTTAACTTAAAGTCACAAAATTAACTTTATCAAGGTCAAGGCAGTTGTACTATGTCTGTCAGCATAAAAATCAGTGTGAGAAAATGTATAATTGTTTGACTGTCTAAACAGTCAAATTAGTTTAAAAACATCCATTCATTGACCAAATTCTAGTTTTCATTTCCAAAGCAATTTGTAAAAAGAAAAAGTGTGTTTTTGTGTATCTATATATGTATATGTATATTTTTTTCTTCTCTTCCACAACACCAAAATAATTCCATAAATAGCTAACACTTAGTAATTTGGGTATGTGACACTCAATCAATAAAGTTGTGATTGACTTTTAAAGACACTGCAGGGGCACAGTGGGTTAAGCCTCCGACTTCTGCTCAGGTCTCTGTCTCATGGTTCCTGAATCTGAGCCCCTTGTTGGGCTCAGTGCTGATGTCTCAGAGCCTGGAGCCTGCTTCGGATTCTGTGTCCTGCCCTCTCTCTCTCTGCCCCTTCCCTGCTCACGCTCTGTCTCTGTCTCTCTCAAAAATAATAAGTATTAAAAAAAATTTAAAGACACTGCAGTACATTTGTGGATAACTGAAAACACCAAATAAACTGGCCACATTGATCTTTCTCAGACAAATATTAGCTAACAGAAGATATATATGTAATTTTAGAGCGAGTGAGGGCACAAGCTGGGGAGAGGGACAGAGAGAGAATCTTAGGCGTGCTCCACCCTTGGCATGGAGCCCAACATGGGACTCATGGGATCATGACCTGAGCCAAAATCAAGGGTCACTCAACCCTCTGAGCCACCCAGGTGCCCCTGCAGAAGATATATTTTTGGTTCATTTTTATCTTTCTTCTTTTCCTCATACTATGAAAATACTCTGAGCATTCTTTTTTTTCTGTGCATGTATTTTAATTCTAGTGTAGTTAACATACAGTGTTAAATTAGTTTCAGGTGTGCAATATAATGATTCAACATTTCCATATATTACTCAGTGTTCATCAAGATATGTGTACTGTTAATCCCCTTTACCTATTTCACCCATCCCATCACCAACCTCCCGTCTAGTAACCAGCAGTTTGTTCTCTATAGTTAAGAGTCTATTTCTCGGTTTGTCTCTTTTATGTGTGTAATTGTTTTGTTTCTTAATTCCATGAATGAGTGAAATAATATGGTATTTATCTCTTTCTGATTGGCTTATTTTGCTTAGCATTATACTCTCTAGATCCATCTATGTTGTTGAAAATGAGAACCTTTCATTTTTATGACTGAATAATATTCCTATGTGTGTGTGTATGTGTGTGTGTGTGTGTGTGTGTGTGTGTGTACCTCATTTTCTTAATCCATTCACCTATCGATGGATACTTGGGCTGCTTCCATTGTTTGGCTATTGTAAATAATGTTGCAATAAACACAGGTGCATATATTCCTTTGAATTTGTGTTTTCATATTTTTTGGGTAAATACCCAGTAGTACAATTACTGGATCGTAGGGTAGTTCTATTTTTAATTTTTTGAGGAACCTTTTTATGTTCTCCACAGTGGCGACACCAATTTGCATTCCCACCAGCAGTGTTCCTTTTTCTCCGCATCCTCACCAATACTTGTTTAAGTTTTTTATTTTAGCCATTCTGACAGGTGCAAGGTGATATCTCATTGTGGTTTTGATTTGCATTTCCCTGATGGTCAGTGATGTTGAGCATTATTTAATGTGTCTGTTGGCCATCTGGATGTCTTCTTTGGAGATGTCTGTTCATGTCTTCTGCCCACTTTTTAATTGGATTATTTGGGGTTTTTTGGTGTTGAGTTGTTAAAGTTCCTTATATATTTTGGATACTAATTTTTTTTATCAGATATGTCTTTTCCAAATGTCTTCTCACATTCAGTAGATTGCCTTTTAGTTTTATTGGTTATTTCATTTTCTGTGCAGAAGCTTGTATTTTGACTTGGTCCCAATAGTTTATTTTTGCTCATGTTTCCCTTGCTTCAGGAGACATATCTAGAAAGATGTTGCTACACCCAATATCAGAGAAGGAATTACCTGTGCTCTCTTCTAGGATTTTTATGGTTTCAGGTCTTAACGTTTGGGTCTTTGATCCATTCTGAGTTTATTTTTGGTTATGGCGTAAAAAAGTGGTCAGTTTCCTTCTTTTCCATGTTACTGTCCTGTTTTCCCAGTACCATTTGTTGATCTGAACATTCTTAATTAGTAATCTTTCCTCAAAATTATTTTGAAATCACATATCACATAAATGTATTCATAATAAATCCATTAAATTCAAAGTTCTAATTCTTAAAATTACCAACCCCAAGAGGAAAGTTAGGGAACTAGTGAATCTGTAGGGATGCTGAATATTAAAGCCAAAATCTGGTTCTGGGGTGCATTAATAAAACATAAATTGTCAAAGCATTTAAAATTCTAGTAGTAATGGACAACATATGGTTATGTGTTCCTTCACTTCATGTGTCTCACGATCTGTGTAATGAATACTAGCACCAAGGCACATTATCTAAATTTTCTCTTAATTCTAATTTTAAATATACATGTTAAACAAATTTGCAAAAAAAAAAAACTCACCCTACTCCCATATGCTCATTTATTCTTGTTTTTAAATAATAACAAAATCAAGCTGCATAAAGAATAGAGGAAATATAGCTACTGTCATATTTTTGAAATACATTTTTAGCACATGGTTCCCATGAATTTATGATTGTTAACAGTGTTTTATAGAAACTAAATGTACATTATGGAGGTAGTTTCAATTTTAATAACCATTTCCAGTACTTTTCTCATTTGAAGTAACTCACGTATTCTTAAATTTATTTTTTTTTTATTTTGTAAAAACTGAGGGAAACCTTTTTACATGTCCTCTTTTCCACTCGAGTTACTGTCGACTTGTCCTTAATTTAACATCTTAAGTGTACTAAAGTAAAAACAGTTTAGCCAATCATTATCTAAAAGCTATGTATGTATGTCCTTAGGTTTTAACTACGGCTGCCCTGAAATTAAAACTAAAGATGGAAAGCACATGGCTATGAGCTCATCATGCCATAATGAGAAGGGCTTCAGAGATTGCAAAGCGCTTCACTTCCACAATATGCAAATTGTGTACAATGCCAGATGCAGAAGCGCTGATCCATTTGCCAAGTTCTGTGGAGGGCATGGTGATTCATTCACAAATTGTCACAAATTTAGATCCTCAGGAACTAGCAGCCTGTTCAGCGCTGCCTACATGCATGGTTACTGTGGACTATTGTATGACATTCGGGCACCTGGAAGGAAATCTCAACCTTAAATTCTGTCAGAGTCTACCATGATATCAGACTTGGTTAAACCCGGGATATAACTCGATACTTTTATGTGCCTGTGGAAATTGGATCTGCCTGCTGATGATAGAGAGAAACCATTCAATTCAAAGAAAAGAACTGACCTCAATGTAAATTAGCACCTGTTAGCACTTCTCTCCATATTCAAATTTATAGATTCCTCTTTTGAAACAAATTATTTTTGGTCCCCATCAGCTAATTTTTTAACTTCTATATTTATGAAATAGCCAATCTTAGATTCTACGTGACATATGACTACATATATTTCATCATCTTAGAATACTGTGTTCATGTATTCAGTAAGTATTATTTGATGAGCTACCATGAGGAGACAGAAACTAAGTTGGCTGTTAAGAAGTATAAAACAAGTTAGGACATGCCTTAAAAATATCTAAGTCTAGTGGAAAATAAGTAAGTCATATGTTCTTTGTTATCTGTGTGTGGCCAAAATGGTTTACTTTTTAAAATATTTGATTTTGTTTTGGGGGAGTGTTTGAGAATGGAACAAACATTTGATGCCGATGAAAATAAATCCTGGCCAGTTGTTGAGGTATTATTCATCCTTCTAAATAAGAGTGTAGGGAGACTGCAAAAGAGGAAGTTGGTTTGTTCACTCAATCAATTTTCTGTAGGTTTATCCCTAAGGTCTAATGTTTTGGCCTAATGACTCTTTTCCCAGATATCAATCTTTTCAAAGAATGAAATACTGAGAGAGTAGAAGCTAGTGGATCTTTGAAAAATTGACTTTTTAAGAGAAAGAAAGTACATTTTTTTCTCTGTGTATAAAATGATATAGATGCGTGTGGTGTGTATATGTGATTATCAATGGAAAATATGCATTCACATTCAGCAGTCTAGATAGTTTATTGTAGGGTCAGCAAACTGTGGCCTCTATGACAAATCAAGCACACAATCTTTGTTTGTAAATAAAGTTTTATTGGAATACAGCCATGCTCACTTTTTTACATACTGTCTATGATGGCTTTCATGCTATAGGAGTAGAATTGAGCTGTTGTGGTAGAGACCAGATGAGCTACAAAGCCTAAAATATTTACTTTCTGGCCCTTTACAGAGAAAGTTTGCAGACCCCTGGTTTATAGTTTTGCAATATAGTTCTTTAAAAATTAGTATTTCTTTCACTAATTAATACACATTTGCTAAGTATTGACCAAATATAAAGTGCTAAATGATAATGCTCATGCAGGTCAATTTAGATCAGATTTCACATAAAAATGCAAAATATTAAATAGATCAGAATAATCTTTTTGTGTAGAAGCCAGCCTATAGAATCTATTTAACAGGGGAATTAAAAGGAACTCAAGTACTACCCAAGGATAAGTATTTTCTACAAATTACTAAATTTTGTACTATGTTTTCTGTGGGTAATAAGATTCAACAAGGAGGGGCTCCTGGGTGGTGCAGTCGGTTAAGCGTCTGACTTCAGCCAGGTCACAATCTCGCGGTCTGGGAGTTCGAGCCCCGCGTCAGGCTCTGGGCTGATGGCTCAGAGCCTGGAGCCTGTTTCTGATTCTGTGTCTCCCTCTCTCTCTGCCCCTCCCCCGTTCATGCTCTGTCTCTCTCTGTCCCAAAAATAAATAAACGTTGAAAAAAAAAATTAAAAAAAAAAAAAAAGATTCAACAAGGAAAAAGAATCCATACCAGGTAGTTCATTACAAGGCATTTAATGTAGAGAACTAGTAATAAAGATGTAGAAGAACTAAAACTGGGGATGGTAAGTCAACTCAGAGATTACCACCTGTGTGGTGCCACTACATCTTAAGGACACCGGAGGTAAGGAGCTGGTGCTTCTGAGTAGAACCTGGAATCGTAGCGGTGCCACCCACTGGGAACTGGGACCATGGAGGGGTAGTGTATGAATTTCCTTGGGCTGCCATAACTACTTATCATAAACTAAATGGCTTAAAATAACAGAAATTTATTCCATTACAGGTCAGGGTCCTGAGGTCTGAAATCAAGGTGTCGCTGGGGCTGTGCTCCATCGGAAGGCTCAGGGGAAAAATTCTTTTTGTCTCTTCCTAGCTTCTGGTGGCTAACTACAAGCCTTGGCATTGCTTGATTTGTTACTGCTTCACTCCAGTTTCTACCTCAACCTTCACATAGCCATCTTCCCTCTGTGTGTCCATCTCCTCTGAGTCTCTGTATTCAAATGTCCTTCTTTTAATAAAGACACCAGTCATTGGCTTTAGAGCCAACTCTAGTCCAGTATGACCTCATATTAGAGTAACTGTATCTGGAAAGACCCTATATCCCATGAAGGTTACACTCACAGGTTCCAGGTGGACATGAATTTGGGGGTGGGAGACACCATTCAACTCAGTAGAGGTGGAGTGCAGGCAAGAGGTGGATCCTCTCGGGAAATTGTTGGAGATGTCACATGAAGTATTCTCCATCCACTGACTTCCATTTGCCAAACCTACCAAGAATTTAGGTGGCAACAGAAAGTGAGAAATACTGTTTACAGAGGACAGCTCTTTGGAATACAAAGCAAATCAGGGGCTAGCTAGGTATGGGTTTGAGGAATAAGCAAGCAGACAAATTGAAACAACCTATTTACCATGTTTTTAAATTCTTCAGAACCTCTTAATCTTTTATATTCACACTAAAAAACTTATGGGTGAAGTTATATGATGTTTGGGACTTAATAATGCAGAAAAGGGACAGAGCGAGTTAGGATCTAGCTAGGATCTAGACCTTTTAGGTAAGTAATTCTTTGTCATGGAGGGCTGTGCATTGTGGAATATTTGCCAGCCTTTCTGGCCTCAACCCACTAGAATCCAGTAGCATCTCCTCTAACAATGTGACAAGCAAAAATGTCTCAAGACATTGACAAATTTCCAATTGGGGGCAAAGTTGACTGTGTTTGAAGATCACTGGTTTAGATGAAACAAGACTGAGTTAATAATTGTTGAAGGTGGGTGATGGGCACATTGTGGTTTGTTATATTCTTATCTCTACTTCAGTATATTTTTTAATATTTCCGTAACAAAAACTGAACAACACAAAATAAATTGCCTGAGAGAGTGTACTGCTTCTGCTAGAATTAAGGCTATTACTAAAGGTCACAAAAGTCAATACTTGAATCAATTAGTAATGATGCTAATGAATTCTGAAGGTCAACTTCTGAAATGATTTTGCAGAGAGAAATTGAGCAATTTTACATGCTCTATATGTTCATCATCAATATTCGTATGTTAAGTATATAAATATATACACCTCATTAGATACTTGTTTTTAAGATATATTTATGCATATACAGCCCAAGTCTCCAGAAATGTTCAAATACAGGTAGTTCCTTTGCATTTAAATGAAGAAAGGTTATTGGCTTAATTTTGCATTTGCCAACACAAATAGACAGTCACATCATATCACACAATGTAAGATAGTTATATCCTACACTGAGTCTGATGAGTTTGAATTCCAGTTCTGATATTATCTAGATTCCTATTTTGGACATATGATCTCTCTAGACCTCGGTTTCTCAGGGACAAAAGAGTTATACATGATACTACTAACATGATCTTTCTAAAACATATACCATAATCATGTCTTTCTTATACCTTTCAGAATGAAATGAAAATCCTTAGTGTGGTATCTCTCTTCCTTAAAATCCAGCCTTTGCTTAACTCTCTAGTTATGTATTGTCTTGCCATTTCTCACACCTGTACACTGCATTCGTGATAAACCACTTAGAGTTCTGTGTTTGCCTCACCGTGTCTGATCTCTCTATGTTTACCCACTTTCCCTAGATCAACACAGTTCCCATCTGGCCCCTGTCTCTCTTTTTATATTACTGGCCTGACCCCCCCTATCTTATGAGCTCTAATTCCCTCTTCATGCATGAAGTCTTTACCCCTTTGTAGGGCACAAGACATTCATCTAAATATCAGCCAAATGGTCGAAATCTATAGCATAACTTATTTACAGGGTATTGCCATTTTCTATTTCAATGTATAATTCTGCAGTATATCACTTTTCTGTGGCAATTTCTAGTAGTGATGACTTAAATGTCCAAAATTTCAGCTTCTCTTTTCATTTTGTTTTTGTTTGTTTGTTTGTTTGTTTGTTTGTTTATAAGTAAGGTTTGCACCCATTGTGGGGCTTGAACTCACAACCTCAAGATTAAGAGTTACATGCTCCACCAAGTGAGCCAGCTTGGTGCCCCAACTTCTCTTTTCATTTTGTGGTGATTCTCCTCCCATTCCCTATACCCTGCCCTTAAATATAATACTTCTATTAGTAACTTCTCTTGCTAAGGATTCTTCTTTGTGGCTCACCATTATTACTTACAAACTTCCCTAGGTGACTATGAGATGAGATCCAGGCATTTAGCTTTGTACCACTCCACTCCACTTCCATATAAAAGCAGCAAACATTGTTCCAAGAGCCAAGGGACTATGGACAAGACAAGTTTCAGCTTATTTTTTTCTTGAGGTAAGTTTGGAATTTGCCTTCACCTACTTTGGAGGTATGTGCCGAAGTTCCCACTGCAAACACACGAGAACATTAAAAAAAAAAAAAAAAAGCTGACAGATCTATTTCCTTCAGCCTGAGAGCAAATGGTTATGTTTTAGAAATGTAGGCGATACTGTTTGGAAACTTAGAGAGGATTTTGGCTTGAACCCACAACCAAGTTGGCATATTATTATTTGGAAATAATAGTTGAGCAATCTGATCATTTTCTTGAAGTTCTTTCCTCATCTGTTGGAAACATTACTGAGGAGTCAATGATAGTTGATTCAGCTGAGTTTTGGGGAATATCTGGTATCAGCAAAGCATCAGTTTATCTGGAAAATTACATTCTAGGTTTGAAACATTCATTATTCTAAATTTCCTGCCTGGTGAAAATCAGCATTATTCTGGGTATGGAAAAAAAAAAGGATGATCCAATAAGATTTGTACTTCTTTTGTCAATTTGCATTGTTTTGATTTTTATGAATTATGTAATTCTTATAAATATACCATGAAGCAGAGAATATTTGTAAAATAGTGTAAGACTCTATCACTATTGTTTAAACATAGGACTCATTCCCATTCTGTATACACACCCATATAAGGGACAAAGCCAAACCTTTGAAAATGTATGTGTATGCATATCTTTTAGTAAATATTTCTAAGTCTTTGTGCATTGTCTTATAATGTTTATCTAAAATTTAAATTTCCATTAAGGTTTGGTCTATAAATATTTATTACAAATCTGTAATTTGCAGAAATAACTTAAAGAAACTTGCACTCAGTAAGCTCAAATTATCTCCTTCACCTACTTGGGTTTATGAAATATTTTAAGTTACAAGGAAATAAAGTGATCATTCCTAAAAAGGAAAGTATCTTCTCTTGGTTTCCTCTCCCACTTACACTCTAAATGTCAGAACCTAACAATCCTTTTAAAATGAAACCTACAGAAAACTCACTTTTCATAAATGGTCTGTTTAAAATCTAATTTCTGGGGCGCCTGAGTGGTTCAGTCTGTTAAGCATTCGACTCTTGATTTCGGCTCAGGTCATGATCTCCAGTTATGAGATGAGCCCCACATCAGGCTGTCAGTGCAGAGCCTGCTTGGAAATCTCTCTCTCCTAGCTCTCTGCCCCTCCCCTGCTCACACACACACACTCTCTGTCTCAAAAGAAATAAATAAACGTTTAAAAAAACTGTAAATAGAAAAAATTAATTTCTAAACAGATCTCATTATTTAATTTTGCTCCTTAGGAGCAGTGTGCTCCACCACAAGGCAAACAAGAGATTTACTTGGAAACTAGAAGTCAGAGCTTTAGAATGGGATAAAGGCATTCCTGGTAAAGGAATTTTTAAGCAGCAGATCATTTACTGTCAAACTCTGAATAATGCTACATAGGAATGCCTAAGGGTGCCTTAAAACAAATTGTCCCCATTTCAGATCTCACAATTAAAAGGAAAAGAGGACTTCCAAACATCCTTCATTCCAGAAATATGAGTGTGTCTCGAGTTCCGACCCTGGCAGCGATCAATGCTGCATGTTAACAAAGCGTGCCCCCGACTGCATACCTGGGATGGCACTGATAGCTGGCTTGGTGACTCACTCAGCCCCTGAGGACATTTTTGCAAATAGAGGCAAAACGTCAAGATGTCAGAGACGCCTTTAGCATGAATGGGAACGGGAAAGAAATAGCCTTTCCAGAATATAAAACAGGAAAAGTTTTCTCTTCCCATAAACCATATGTAAAAGCCATATTTTTATGAAAAGTCATTCCTCTGTAGGAACTGTGCATAGGAGTTACACTCGTGATCTCTAAACAGGGGCAGAATTTTAAGAAATAATGTCATTTACTTATAATGTGCTTTGTATAAAGACGTATGAATATGTGTTTCCATGGGTATCTATTTCAGATACTACAGTCTATCTTCAGCTTTCTATATCTATTTTAAACTTGGCTTTGCCCAATGATTTAAATACAAGCACACCGTACTCCTAGCAGCGCTATCCAATAGAACTTTATGTTCTGATGAAAATGTTCCAGAGCTACATCGTCCAATACAATTGCCTCTGCCACATGGGACGAATGAGCACTTGAAAGGTAGCTAGTGAGACTGAGGAACTGAATTTTTAAATTGTCAGTAACTTGAACTGGATGGGCGTGTGTGGCTAGTAGTTGCTCTCTTGGTATTGGGCAGCACAACTTTAGGACAGCTCTTCTCAAGCTTTAATATACAGTGGAGGATCTTGTTCAAAGGAAAATTCAGATGCAGTCCATCCGGGGTGGGACCTGAGATTCTGCATTTCTAGCAAACTCCCAGGTGATGCCTCTGCTGCTGTTCCACAGACCACACTTCAAAAAGCAAAGCTTTAAAAGAATCGCTCTCAAACTTGGATGCATATTAAAATAACCTGGGGACCATTAAAACCCTCAGTGCCCAGGCTGAACCCAGTAGCAAACAAATAATGAATTCTCTTGGTGAGACGCAGGCATCAGTATTTTTTTATATCTCTCTAGGTGATTCCATTGTTTTTTTTTTTTTTTATAAGAAAATGGTTTTATTCCTAGTTTTTAGTTCCCATACAGTTTACAAATACACGTTTACTCTGGTAATACAGCTTTGCAGCTAGCAACGCAGTTGAACTAACACCCATAAATACGGGTGGGGAGACCATTAACATCCACTAATGTTTCTCTACATAAGCTATTCTTTTCATGTCATTGTTCTTTAAAACAATTGCAAATAGACTACATAATACGTGGGCAAAAAGGCAATTAAGTGAATCTCTTGAAACACTAAATGTATAATAAACAGTGCATATTATCAACATTTATGTGATTCACATCGAAATGATGACATCCTGGGGCGCCTGGGTGGCGCAGTCGGTTAAGCGTCCGACTTCAGCCAGGTCACGATCTCGCGGTCCGTGAGTTCGAGCCCCGCGTCAGGCTCTGGGCTGATGGCTCGGAGCCTGGAGCCTGTTTCTGATTCTGTGTCTCCCTCTCTCTCTGCCCCTCCCCCGTTCATGCTCTGTCTCTCTCTGTCCCAAAAATAAATAAAAAAACGTTGAAAAAAAATTTTTTTTTAAATAAAAAAATAAAAAATAAAAAAAAAATGATGACATCCTAAAATGTATTCCTCTTAAAGGATAGATTTATCAATAAAATATTACATATCTTTTAATACTCTGGTACAATACTTCATATACTGCAGGAAAATTACATGTAGGTCTAGTCATCAGCTTAAAAAAGGATCCTTTTCAATTGGCTTTTATTAATAAAAGAATCACAATTGTGTCATAAACAGGCAAATTATTAATTACATCATTTGAGGTTTAGGATGAAAACTTGTAGAAATTAGTTTGACATACAGTAAAGCTAGACAACACACTAAAACCAACTGTTTAATATTTTTGCCTTCTGTGAACTGCCCATAGTGAAAAAAGAACAAACTTTTTAATGATGGAAGATACAATAAACTAGATTTTGGAACTTATTTTTCAAGAACAGGAGGGAGAAAGATTTCAACAAAATTAAGGACTAATACAGATCCTGATAAACGCATCTTGAAATCAGGGAGGCCATGTGCTTGCTATATAAACCATGATTCCCCCAACAACATATAGAAAACAGAAACTGTACCGGGAGTACACTTATGTCTACAGTCTAAGTTTCCCTTATGGACTAATAAGCTAAACACAATTGCATACCTTTCCTAGGTGACTCCATTGTTTAAAGCCAAGTTTGAGAACTGGTGCTTTGCAACAGAGCTTATTATACCTCAAAGGGCGTGGGAATCACCTGTGGAGATCCCATAAGAGATCTTGTTTAGCTGCAGATTCTGATTCAGTGCGTGTGGGGTGGGACCTGCGATCTTTACATTTCTAGTAAGTTTCCAGAAGGTCCTAAGGTTACTGGTCTGCACCAGACATTGCTATTCAAAGGGTGTGTCATGGACTGGCACAATTAGCATGACCTGGGAGCATTTTAGAAATGCCTATCCTAAAAACAAAAGAAAAAAAAAAAAAAAGAAATGCTTAACCTTGGGCTCCACCCTAGAATAATTGAATCAGAATCTGGTTTTGGACAGCATTCACAGGCAATTTGCATGTACATGATAGTTTAAGGGGCACTATCCTGAAATCTTAACCATTTTTTGTTAATATTGAGTTTGAAGAGTTTGGAAGTAATTTTTAAGGTTAGAATTCAAGCTCAATGGTTCCCAAAGTATGATACCAGGTCCAGGAGCATCTGTGTCACTGGAAACTTACCTGGAGATAAGGCCCAGCAGTCTGTTTTATTGAACCCTTCGGGAAATGCTCCTATATGCCACATTTGGAGAAATACTGCTCTTGCTTTTGTTGGGTTGAGAATTCTGAAGAAACAAACTTGATAATATTTATTTTGTATAGCTCTTGTAATATATACAAGACATATATCCAATGCTTTATAGACACAATGAGGTGAGACTATGTATCCCAAGGAGTAGATGCTCGATTAATATTTGTTGAATAGTTATTTATTGATAGTTATAAATAAAATGCATAATATACAGAATTTTTAGAATCTTTTCAGATGACCTTTTAAAATGCAAATTTGGAAATTTTATTTCCTCACTAAAATCCTTTAATACCTTACCATTTCTGTGAGGATGAGCCTAAATCTCCTTAAATTGATCTACAGGCTCTGGCTACATCCTTTGCTACTGTCCGCTATTGCCACTCTTCATTATCGCCCATGCAACGCTCAGTTCTCTGTAATAAAATTATTCTACCCTTCCATCACTTCAGTCATTGAACCATACTTCTTCCTAAGTTAGGACCTTTGCTGATGTTGTTCTTTCCAAAGAGACTGTTCTTTGTGCATCTCCCCCATTATTTAGTTAACTAATTCTCATCCCTTCCATAACACATCCAAAGAGAATTCTCATCTGAATAGAGGAAGTCCACCTGTTATTTTTTCTTAGAGTTCTTTGTATTTTCCTTTAATTCACACATATTAGTATTTATCCATTTGCTTAATTATTTATGGGATAGCTTTGATTCTGTGACCCCCTAAAGTCAGAAAATGGCTATAAATTAAACCTCCAGTGCCTAGCATATAGTAGTTATGTAATATCTGTTGAATGAATAGAGTAATTCATTCAAATTAGGATGATCATCCACTGTAATTCCTCATCTTTTGTTTCCCTTTTGCTCCCCAAGTCCACTGATGCTATAAATTAAAAAATGGAACCACCAAACTTTATTCAGTAATATTTAACTAGAAATACTCAAAGAGTTCTCCTAGTATAAATATAAATTATATAAATTAGAAATTTACATGAATTATATATAAATTAGAAATTACTTTATATAAATTAGAAATTACTTTATATAAATTCGAAGAAATTACTATCCCACAGTATTCCAAAAGAGAGATAATAGTTGAATTGGAACTGTTTTCTTTGTTGTCTTTTAAAATTAATTTTTAGATTTTTCCTTATTTTCATTTTTTCCAAAGCAAATAGATTTATAGCTAATTTACTGCCTGTACCACCCTTTTGGTAGATCACTGAGTATTCCAAGTTGAACATGATTTTTTCCCCACGTTTTTATTACCTCTCTGTTAGTTTCATAGGGCTACCCTAAAAAATTACCATAAACTCAGTGGCATAAGACAACAGAAATTTATTCTCTCACTGTTCTGGACACTCAAAAGTGTGAAATCAAGGTGATGGCAGGGTTGGTTGCTTCTTAGTGTTCCTTGATTTGTGGCAGCATAACTTTAATCTCTGCCTCCATCTTTATATGGCCATGTTCCATGTGTGTTCATGGTTTCCTCTTCTTAGAAGGACATCAGTCATTGGATTAGGACCCACCCTAATCCAGTATAACCTCATCTTCACTTGATTACATTGATAAAGACACTATTTCCAAGTAAGATTACATTCTGAGGTTCTGGGTGGACATGAATCTGAGGGGATACTTCAGTTCAGTACAACTTCTGTTCCCAAGAAGGGGATAAAGCTTTGGTTAAAAATCATGCTGTTAAGGGGCACCTGGGTGGCTCAGTCGGTTAAACATCCAACTCTTGATTTTGGCTCAGGTCATGATTTCACGGTTTGTGAGATCAAAGCCCCATGTTGGGATTTTCTCTCTCCCTCTCTATCTCTGCTCCTCCCCGTCTTGCTTACAAGCTCTCTCACACTCTTTCAAAATAAATAAACTTTTTAAAAAACTCAGGCAATTAACATTTATTAGGTACATACTTATTCAAATAACCTGATGTAATTTACCCTATGACATTGTGAAGTAGGTAGTCAAATGGAAAAACTAAGGTTAAGAGAGTAACTTATCTAAGGACATATAGTCCATTTTTAGCAGAATTGGATTTAAATCTGATTCTGATTTTTTTAACCTAAGGCTGTGCTCTTTCTACTCCACCATGATCCATACTGGTCCGTACCAGTCCATACCAGGCTTCTCTAGCCTACCACATTCCATAAACTACAATAATATACTTTATTCAATATATTGTGAAAATGTACGGCACCTGGGTGGCTCAGTCGGTTAAGCGTCGGACTTTGGCTCAGGTCATGATCTCGCAGTTTTTGGGTTCCAGCCCTGTGTCGGGCTCTGTGCTGACAGTGTGGAGCCTGGAGCCTGGAGCCTGCTTCAGATTCTGTGTCTCCCTCTCTCTCTGACCCTACCCCACTCGTGCGCTGTCTCTGTCTTTCTCTCTCTCTCAAAAATAAATAAATGTTAAAAAAAATTTAAAAAACCCAATACTGTTAAAATGTTGAAAGGACAACCATATATATTTGCTCTTTGAGTTCTCCATATCCTCATTGTCCAGCTCTCAGACCCAAGATTTTGACAATTCTGCCTCTTTATCATCTTGAAACCTATCTATGTAATGGGCAAGGACATAGTGAAACATTGTATTGGCCAAGGTAAGTCTCATGCCCCATGGACTTATATATCATCATTCTCCCCATTATCCACATACCTACATAGATGTTCTAACTGGAGCATTGAGGTCATAGGTCATGCACAGGCAAATCATATATGTTCTCTTTTTAGAAACTAAAAAATCTTAACTACTGCCATCAGAATTTATCATTTTCAACATTATACTAAGCATTTGCCACTTAATGCTTTTGTTGAGCAATTGTTTTATGTCATCTTGTTATCTGTATGTGTAGTAACATACCAAATAATTTTTAAAGTATGTGCTCTTGATGATTTTCAGGTGATTTCTATAATAAAGAACATCTAGTTCTATACATGCTATTTTATTAGACTAGCAATATTCAAAAATTTAAAAATTAGCCTGAATCCTCAAAATAAGTCATTTTAACCCAAGTAAATATTATAAATAAATATTCTAGGGGCACCTGGGTGGCTCAGTCAGTTAAGCATCTGACTTCAGCTCAGGTCATGATCTCCCAATCCGTGAGTTCAAGTCCCATGTCAGGCTCTGTGCTGACAGCTCAGAGCCTGGAGCCTGCTTCGGATTCTGTGTCTCCCTCTGTCTCTACCCCTCCCCCACTCACACACTCTCTCTCTCAAAAATGAATAAACATTAAAAAATTTTTTTAATATAAAATATTCTAGTAGCCTCTAGAAGGAGGAATACAAACCTCCTCTGAAGATAATTCTGAATTAATAGTGTATGTGCAGTATAACTTTTCTGTTTCTAAATTTTCTGATATTTAGTGATGAACAAGTCACCACTGTCTTTAAAGGAGATTAAAGAATATTAAATAGTGCTTTAAGTAAAATTAATTAATTGTGTAGACTAGGTTATTCTGCAGTAAAAACCAGCTCCAAATCTTGATGACATATAAAACAAAAATTGATTTCTCACTTATGTACCACCTGAATGGTTGATTGTCTAGGGATTCTGCTCCACATTATCTCAACTCAGGACCAGTTCTGGTGTAGCAGCCATTATCTTAAATTTAGAACTGTTAGAGCAAAGTTAAAAGCAAAGAATTATGAATCCCCTACTTTATTTAATTTTTAATTTTTAAAAATTTTCCAGCTTTATTGAGATATAATTGACATACACCGTTGTATAAGTTTAAGGTGTACAATGTGTTGATTTGACACTGTTTTATATTTCAAAATGATTACTGCCATAGCATTAGCTAACACCTCCATCATGTGACATAATTACCACTTCTTATTTGTGGTGAGAATATTTAAGATCTATTCTCTTAACAACTTTCAAGTATATAGTACATTATTATTAACTATAATCACAATTCTGTGTACTAGATCCCCAGAACTTATTCATCTTCTAACTGGAAGTTTGTACCCTCTCACTGATATCTTCTACTTCTTTTAAAGCTTCTTATAACTTTTTTTTTTACTTTTTAAAAAATGCTTATTTATTTTTGAGAGAGAGAGAAACAGAGTGTGAGCTGGGGAGGGACAGAGAGAGAGGGATACAGAGAATCTGAAGCAGGGTCCAGGCTCTGAGCTGTCAGCACAGAGTCTGACATGGGGCTTGAACTCACAGACAGTGTGATCATGACCTGAGCTGAAGTCAGATGCTTAACTGACTGAGCCACCCAGGTGCCCCTTCTTATAACTTCTTCTGGAGAGCAACACACATCACTTCTACTCACATTTCATTAGCTAAAACCTAATGAATTTAGCTTCAAGGGAGTGAATAAATGCAATCTTGTCAAATATCTGAAAAGACAGCAAGAAATGTTAGTGAAAAGCATTAATGACTATCACAGTTTGCTCTGATGGTTACCAAGTATTTGGTGTCTTCTTTTTGCATGAAAAATATATGCACATCTCCTTGACATCTAAGGAATGAAATCCCCACATTTCATATTCTCATACATTTAGTTGAAATTTTAGAATTTCCACACATAGCCACTCTTGATCTGGAGAACTGTTAACTAATAAAAAATACAACTAATATTTTAACTAATAAAAAATATTTATATTATTTATATTTATTTATATACCGAGGAACAATATAAGGATGAAAGCTGGGGGCAGTGTGAGTGGGCAAAATAATCTTTGACTAGGCCCTGATCCTGCTTTGGAGAAGGTATGTCCAGTTCATTGTTCTCCATGGTCTCCAGGTACAAACTATGAGATGTTTCCTTTTCCACTGTCCTCCTTGCACATATGTGAAAGAAACATTGCAGAATATCTCTCCTTGGGGGTCATTAGAGTTTTCTCAGTCTCCTGCCCCTGGGAAGGCTGAGACTCCAAGAGTCACTTTGAGTCTTAAAACAGTCATGAAGGTTTCAGTTTCTTTTGTCGTAACATTCTTTTAAGAAACTTAGTAGGCTTGTTATATATTTAATTCTAGTCAGCTCCGTGCTCTGAAAGCCATACACACAGTCTGTTTCTGCCCTTGCTTATTAGATTTGCTATATTTCTTGACTTTTTCTTCACCAAGTTTCCTTCTTTCAACTTAATTGCTTATTTCTTGAGCAATAGGCAAGCCATAACTTTATTCTCTTTTTCTTGAGCCATTTTGTCCAATTGAAAGGATTTACTGGGTGTCAAAATCTTAATTGGGTCTTTTCTCTGAAAGATCTTAATTTGTTCAGAGATTTTAATAGTGGATATGGAAAGCATACCTTTGATTTGATTTCTGTCACAAGACTGGGTTTTAATTGGCCTTTGTCTTTCAAAGCCTTTCTCAGATGTATATTTTACCAATTAACGTTAAAAAGCAATTGCTTCTTCTAATCCTACAGTCCCCAACTTTTTGGACTCTCACTCTTTCCCTTTTTTCCTGCTTGCAAACCAGCTGGTCTTTTTCAGAGGCAGTCTCTTTTTGTAGTACTTTATCAAAGCCAGTGACAAACACAGCCAACACACGTTTGCATTCTTTTGCAATATTTACTTCTTGATATACAAATTCACAAGGTATATAGTTTGTCTTCCAGATTATCTTAACAATTTTGTCAACAGTTTTATCAAGTGATTAGATGCTACATAACATAGATCACCATTCTGATAGCCTCTGATAATAGTTTGCTCACCACCCACTTCCCAGGCCTTACGTTAAGGTTTTGTTATGGCCTTTCTAGGTACACAGTTCAGTATTAAGAAAGATGATATTATGTAGATTATTCTGCAGTTAAAAAATGATTAGTGGCTTTATGTCATCAAGATATATTTCTTGTTCCTGCTACATGGGGAGCTAGAGTATCTCCTCACTCTAGGGCAGAGAGAGAATGGTGATTCAGCCTAGAAATGACACATCATGTTCTACTCACATTTCTTCAGCTAAAGCAACCCACATGTTCAGTAACAAATGCAATGGTGGGGAGATATAAACTCCCCACATGCCTGGAAAGAGAAACAAAAAATATTTTCTAAATTGTACAATGACTATGATACCAAATAAGAAATGAGTCAATTTGGCTATCACAAATATTGGAAGGAAATTTGACATGTGTATAATTATACTAATGCTTCAAAATAATATAAAATACATATATTTCCTACTATGTATAGTACATTTGATATTATTTATATTTATATTACATATATTTTCCTAAATATTTTTGTTTTTCACAGTAATAAAAATAGTGGTTATGTAAAGTGGAGTCAGCACTTTGAACATGTTAATTCATTTTATTCTTACAATCACCCTGTGAGTTAGGTGTTTTCCTTCTCTTTCAGAGATGGTAAAACATTAGTATTAAGCAATCATGCCCAAGAAGTGCCCTCATCGCTTCCAATTTTTTTTAAGTTTTGTTTATTTCTTCTGATCGAGAGAGAGAGTGCACAAGCAGGGAGAGAGAGAATCCCAAGCAGGCATTGAGCTGTCAGCATGGAGACTGACATGGGGTTCAATTCCACCAACTGTGAGACCATGACCTGAGCTAAAATCAAGAGTGGGACGCTTAACCAACTGAGCCACCCAGGCGCCCTGCTTCATCATTTGCAGTAAGTGAAGAGGGGCAAGACTCACTCCCCTAGTCCCTTCTTGGGCAGCTCATCTGATTGTTCTACAGGCGCTCTGAGATTAACAAACTCTAAAGCAGCAACAGCAACAACAGCAACAGGAGTAGTCGTAGTAGTAATACTACTTCCATGAAGTGGCAACTGCTGTCTCAAACCAAGAAGTTGTTTATCTACCTTCTTGGGGATAATTTATCAACACTATTGAGACTAGGAAATTCAACTTTACTTTCTACTCTTTCCTGTCACCGCTCATCAACACACCAAAGTTCTACTGATTTTATATCTTTTTTTAAATGTTTATTTATTTTGGGGAAAGAGAAGGAGAGAAAGTGCGCAAGCACGAGTTGGGGAAGGGCAGAGAGAGAGGGAGACATGGAAACCGAAGCAGGCTCCAGGCTCTGAGCTGTCAGCACCGAGCCTGATGTGGGGCTTGAACTCACAAACTGTGAGATCATGACCTGAGCCGAAGTTGGTTGCTTAACCAAATGAGCCACCCAGTCACCCCTGATTTTATATCTTTAATTGTTCTTCAGTATTCTCAAAGCAGCTCTGTATCAGACTTTCAAATGAGTTCTACTAGGTCCAAAGAATAGAATAATGCCTAATAAGTAGAAGCAGTATGGATATTTAATATGCAAAAAAATATGTAATATAGAGGGAATTTCTATCACTAATGGTGTTAATGCATAATAAATGTGCTCCAGACTGATGTGGGGAACTTTCAAACATATAATGGGTCAATAAACTAGATGAACTACAAAGAACTTTTAAAATCTAGGATTCTGTGACTCTAATGTGCCTATAAAGAGATCTACTTTCTTTTTCCTTTCATATTTATAAATCTTCTATTATAGAAATTAAGTACATCTATACACCTAATTTGAGTTTTGCCTCCAAGTTTCCTAACTTAAAATTTGTTATCTCTGAAGTGATTCTCCTGTCCTTTAAATTCTTCCACCCTTTTAATTGACCTCACAGTGCCCTCTACTAGCATGTTCCTTCCTAGTTGCTTTTTTGGCTTCTTTTTTTCATTCCTTATTTCCTACTCTACCCATCTAAGTTGCAATGCCTCAGGCGTGTCAGGGCATTCCTGCCAGCTCTTTTGCTGTAAACCATAGTATCATCTTAAAATGTGCAAAAATATCCTTTGATACATTGCAATCTCTTTTCATGATAAAAATATGCAGCAAAGTAGCAAGTTCTTTAAACTTTTTTTAATGTTTATTTTTATTTTTGAGAGAGAGAGAGAGAGAGAGAGAAAGAGAGAGAGAGATAGAGAGATATGGACAGAGCCTGAGTAGGGTTGGGGCAGAGAGAGAGGGAGACACAGAATCTGAAGCAGGCTCCAGTCTCTGAGCTGTCAGCACAGAGCCCAATGCAGTGTTCAAACCCATGAACTGTGAGATTACGACCTGAGCTGAATTTGGACACTTAACCATCTGAGCCACCCTAGTGCCCCTAGCAAGTTCTTTTAGGAGCTTCCTCAACCTTGATAAAAGGCATCTATGAAAAATTCTACAGCTAAAATCATATTATTTGTAAAATGTGAATTTTTACCCCTAAAATCAGGAAGAAAGCAAAGATGTTCACTCTTACCACTTCTATTCAACAGTTTAGTGAGGGGACCTACACAGTGTGAGAAGACAAAGAAAGGCAAGGAAAGTCACAGAAATCAGAAATGAAGAAATAAACATGTCTTAAATGTACATAATATGATTGTACACTTAGAAAAATCCTAAGGAATCTCCAAAAAGACATTAGAATTTATAACTTAAGCAAGGTCACAGATACAAGATCACATGTAAAATTAAATTGCACTTTTATAAACAAACAATAAAACATCGAAAATTGAATATTGTATCCAAAATATGAGATGCTTAGGTAAAGTCTAAACATATAGGTGTACACTTTCCTCATTAAAACTATAAAGCAATACTTAGAAAAAAGAAATTTTAGAATAAATAGAGTATACCATGTTCATAGATTTGAAGATTAAATTTTATTAGTGTGCTGATTCTAAGAACATTTATCTATAGATTCAATATAATTCTAGTAAAAGCCATGATTGGTAGGGTCTTTGTAGAAATTGACAAATTGGTTGCAAAATTTGTATGGAAATGGAAAGAAACCCAAGTAACCAAAGTCATTTGAAAAACAGCAAAGTTGGGGGGCACCTGGGTGGCTCACTTGGTTAAGTTTCCAACTTTGGCTCAGGTCATGATCTCATGGTTCATGAGTTCAAGCCCCGTGTTGGGTTCTGTGCTGATAGCTCAGAGCCTGGAGCCTACTTCAGTTTCTGTGTCCTTGTCTCTATGCCCCTTCCTCACTCATGCTCTGTCTCTCCCCCTCAAAAAATAAATAAAAACATTAAAAAAAATAAAAAATGAAGAACAACAAAGTTGGAAGGCTTACACTATCTGATGTGAAACTTAACTGTAAATCAACAGTAATCAAAATAGCATGATACTGTCATAAGAGTAAACATAAGTCAGTGGAATAAGACATAGCCAATTGATTTTCATTTAATGTGCCATGGTGTTTCAATGTGGAAAAGCAACTTTTCAACAAATGGAGCTGGAATAACTGGATAATTATTTAGAAATAAGTGAACTTTGGCCCTTACCTTGTACTGTATAAACATAACTTGAAGTGGATCATACACATGGACATAAAATTATAAAACTTCTGGAAGTAACTATAGAATACTACCTTTGCAGCCTTGAACTACACAAAGATTTCTTAAAATAGGACACACAAAGCCTAAGTCATAAAAAAATTTTTTTGTTGTGGTAAAATATCCATAATATAAAATTTAGAATTTTAATTGTTTTCAATGTACAGTTTAGTGGCATTAGGTACATTCACCACCAAATATCTCCAGAAATTTTTCATCATCACAAACTGAAACTCTATACCCATTAAACGATAGCTCTTCATTTCCTTCTACCCCCCCAGCCCCTGATAACCACTATTGTACTTTTTGTCTCTAGGAATTTGACTATGGTGGCTACCTCAAATAAACCAAAACATACAATATTTATCCCTTTGTATCTGGCTATTTTTCTTGGCATAATGTTTTCAAGTTTCATCCATGTTGCAGCATGTATCAGAACTTCATCCTTTTGAAAGCTGAATAATATCCTATTGTATGTATATACCACGTTTTAGTTATCAGTTTATGTGTCAATGGACCTTTGGATTGTTTCTACCTTTGACTATTTTGAATAATGCTGTCATAAATATCAGCATACAAATATCTGTTTGAGTTCCTGCTTTCAATTATTTTGGGTATATACCTCTAAGTGGAGGAGATTGCTTCGGTTGGCCTGGAGGATTTAGGGGAATTTGTAAGTATAATAGTCTCAGGCTTATGCACTGTATAACACCTTTCCAGATTTCAGGAACCCATTCTTTTTCCATCAGAGTCCTAACTTTGTCACAGGATGCTGTCATGGCTGCATATCCCAGCTCTTTTGTAGCTCTGTTCCATTTACAATCAAATCCTAAGCCTGATTTTCTTAAATAATAATATATACCATGGACATTTTCAAATAATTATAAACTTAGATATAATAGTAAAATGAAGACATGTGCACCCATCACCCAGCTTCAACAATACTCAATGCATAACAAATGTTGTTTTATTTTATTATTATTATTTTTTAAATGTTTATTTACTTTGAGAGGGAGAGAGAGAGAGAGAGAGAGAGAGTGAGGGAGGGACAGAGAGAGAAGGAGAGAAAGAATTCCTAGCAGGCTCTGTCCTTTCGGTGATAGCCTGACATGGGCTTGATCCCACAAACCATGAGATTATGACCTGAGCCAAAAATCAAGAATGTGATGCTTAAACAACTGAACCACCCAGGAGCCCCATAACAAATGTTGTTTTAAATATATCTCCACTGGTGTCATAGACTTTGGGTCTGGAGTTCTTTCTTGTCCAGCAAGAAAGCAGGACACAGGATTAAAAATGCGAGAGAGGCTAATGTCTGGGAGAAGAGCCCCGAGTAAGAGTCCTTGCTCCGTTTGTATTAGGATCAGAAGGCTTACAAACATGGTGATGGGCATGCATAAAGAGACAATGAAATTGTCAACATTAACTTATGGGTGAGGGAAAAGGGGTTCTGAAGATATGCAGTGTTAGGGGTTTGGGTCAATACAAAATAAAATCCTGGAGCCTGGAGAAAGGTTGTTTACAACAGACATGAGGCACCACCTGTTTACCTAAACTGGCCTAGGAGACAAGAAAGACAAAGCATGCTACTTCAAGATCAACAAGGCACCTTTCTTTGGCTAATTAGCTCCTCTCTGGGCAATTTTTCCCCACAGCAGTCTATAGCCCTATTTACCTATTTACCTAATTTGGTCCTTCCTTCCTGTGAAAGCAGCTTTCTGCTATAGTACTAAGTTGAGGGGTGCTTCTCCCCTGAATACCTGATCTTGTTTACCTCATCTTGGATGTTTTTATCCTGAGATTCCCTATTCCTATACCTTTGTCCTATTCTGGGACCTTTGCCCCACTATACCTATTCTGGGGGCCTTTGCATCACTTTACCTAATCTTGTTTACCCAAACTTGGGTGTGAACATCCTATGGCTTTGTAATTCTTTGTGCCTTGTTAACCCATGAGCGCAGGCTCAGGAACTACCTAAGCTTATTCCCCACACAGTGGGCACCTGAGTGGCTCAGCCACTTAAGCGTCCAGCTTCGGCTCAGGTCATGATCTCATGGTTCATGGGTTCAAGCCCTGCATGGGGTCTGTGCTGACAGCTCTGAGCCTGGAGCTGGCTTCAGATTCTGTGTCTCCCTCTTACTCTCTGCCCATTCCCCACTCACACTCTGTCTCTCTCTCTCAAAAATAAACACTAAGAAAAATTTTTTGATAAAAATATGTATGCATCTCCACTCACTCCCACCACCTAATCATTCTGTAGCAAATCTCTGACATTGGTATTTTATTTGTAAATATTTAAATGTTTATTTTTCAAAAGCTAAGGTTCTTTTTAATATAACCAAAATATTTGTATAAAACCAAAAAAGGAATAATAATTACTTAAAACTACCAAATATCCAGTCAGTGTTTACCATATTTTCCATAATATTGTATAACTCTGTGTGTGTGTGTGTGTGTGTGTGTGTGTGTGTGTCTTTTTGCGTGTATCTCTGGACTTGGCCTGTCTGCTTGCAGCTGTTGGGAATGAGGCGCCCTTTGGATTTTACAGCATGCCATCTATTGTCAGTTGGCTTCTCTGAGACTTTCGTTTCAGTTTTGCTAGGCTTTCAATGCCAGTGACAGAACCCAGTCTACCCTACAATCACTCTAAATCAGCTTTGGCCTCATACAGTTCAATTGCTATAGCAACCATATATTCCACAGTCTCACCGTTAGTCTGCATTTTATCCCAATTAGCGAGATGTTTTAAAAAGAAGCCTTTTTACTTATAATGCCATTGCACGACATGAGCTATCACCACCTCACCTATCACTGGAAATGGCATCACTATTGTTATTAATCTGATGAGTAATCCAACTCCCAGAATCCATTAAAAAAAGATGGGATATGTCTGTTTTCAAGGACCACTTGTGATACCTACTATCAGTCTGAATTCTCTAAAAAGCAAAGCCTGAGGGAAATCTTATGTGCTGCTAGTTTATTAGAGAATGCAATTCTAAGGAAGCAAGGATGAGGAAATGAAGACTGAATCAGGAGGAGGAGACAATATGAGGAAGGATTACCAAACTGGCCTCCACTTGGCATCGGATATGTTACTATTCAATCTCAATGGACTTTCTTATGAGTAATATTCTGAGATTCAGGAAAGGAGGAAAAGTAGGAGGGAGGGAAGTAGGAGGGAAAAGTAGTTGAAATTGTTTTCACTGGCTTTCAATCTCATTCATTAAAGCTAGTTTTCTATGGGTTCACCTCCCCCATAGTTTTGGATTATGCTTTGATCTCATACCTCAGTGGCAACAGGAAAGTTCCAGGTGGGTGGCCAGAGGCACACGGTAAAAAGATGAATTGAGGTCATGCTGTGTTGTGGTGCATGTAGCCACACAAAGTTGGTACAAACTTCAGCAGTGGCTGGTGTAATTATTGGGGTAGGTTGTTGGAACCAGTGGACAAGGGCTGTAAAGTGGGATCAAGAGAATCTGAAGTGGCATATAAGATGTGTCTGATACAGAGAAATGTCATAAATTTCATAACCACACTCAGTCCTTTATTATCCACATAGGCTGTGTCTTGTCAAGTAAAAGAGAAGTTACATAAGTTACTAGTCACAATTATTTAAGAGTGAAATTTTAGACTATGGAAGGTAAATTCTTGAACCAAAATGATCTATCACTGTCAAGTTTGAAGGTGCCTTTTGAAATAGAGAATGGCAACAATCCACTTGCATAAAATGTTACCAGCAACGAAGAAAATATAGTGTGGCAGCAATGGGTAGCTACACTGTTTGAAACTTCTGTATTCCTTACATATCAGATCAAATATCAAAGACATGTAGACACATTTTCCTACTTGCAACCCACAAAAATCTATTAAAATGTTGTATTTCCTTAAAAGGAAAGACAAGCTAGGGCGCCTGGATGGCTCTGTCAGTTGAGTGGCCCAACTCTTGATTTTGGCTGAGGTCATGATCTCCTCAGCTCATGAGTTCAAGTCCCACACTGGGATTCTCTGTCTCTTCTTCTCTCTCTGCCCTTCTTCAACTCTCTAAATAAATAAATAAATAAACTTAAAAAATGTTTTTAAATATTATGTTTATTTATTTTGAGAGAGAGAGAGAGAGAGAGAGAGAGAATGCAAGTGGGGGAGGGGCAGAGAGGGAGACAGAATCCGAAGCAGGCTCCAGGCTCTGAGCTATCAGCGCAGAGCCTGACCTGGGGCTCCAACCCATGAGTGTGAGATCATGACCTGAGCCGAAGTCAGACGCTCAACTGACTGATCCACCCAGGTGCCCTATAAATCAACTTTATAATAAAAAAAAGGAAAGACAAACTTAGGACACTAAAGCGAAAAATGTGGTAGAGATGAGTTTTTGCATCATCCTTTTGTGACACCATCCATGGTAACCATAAAACACATGCCACTAGAGAAATCACAACTACTTCAGTCAGATTGGAAGAGTCAAGAAGCAAATATCAAACTAGTTGCTAGCTGAGAGAGGGTGAAAAGGGAAAGAACCAATTGCTCTCTGCTAAAAGATTCAGGGATGTCTCTACAGGTCTTGTAACTATTACTGCATAAGTAAGAAATGGCTATAAATTCATTACTGTGAGTTCTGCTAAGTACTTCAGTGCCTAGTGCTAATATAATTGAAATTATCGATATTGTCACCAGCATAGTACTCCCCATGTTGGAGGATGTTGTCTGATGACTCCAGTCACTTGGTCAGGGAAGATACTTTAGAGCTAATTTGGGCCCAGTGGTTTGAATTGATGGTAGCAAACGACGTCCTGGTCAAAAGCCTGGAGACTTTTCAGAGCTGCAAGTACCTGCAATTAGAATGCACAAACTTCATCTCACTAGAACTTAATGCAATTGTCATGATGTTCACTTCATCAACTATGAGCACACTTATTTCACCAGGAACCAGAAGGAATCTACCATTGTGTCATTCTGGGTCAAGTACCATTTGCTATATAGTTTCAATGATGTAACTCAGTCTGATCAAGGGTTAGACTTTGAGAATTGTTTTCTGTGGAAAGTACACCACTCTCTACAATGTAGAAGGGCAGAGTCTCCCTCCTGGTAATCCACGATACATTAACCAGTAAGAGAGAACTAACCAAATTTCACTATTTTTTTTTTTGAATGGAATTGCCACTACACAGAAGAAACTTTGTAGACAACAAGTGGAATTGTTAGTGTGTGCCTATAATCCCATGAAGATTTACACCCTTGCCTGTCTCTTATTTCATAATCTTTGGCAAGAAGTGGGCTGCCCATGAATCTCCTTTTTAGGATGCAGAGGGAGGTGGTGAGATATCAGGGGAGCTCAATCAGTATTCAGCTACACTTAAATGTATTTTGTAGACATCAAGTTGATGGGCCATACGTTACTCGATGCTAGAATACAGACTGATACAGGGCAGAACCTCCCAGTATTGCTACAGCTATGAGGACTCCTTGTAGGAGTTAAAGAACCAATACTTACAATCTACCTTCTGTTTTGAGGGTGGGGAGTAGGCTTATGACTTACCTAGATACCAAAAGTGAGGTGAATGTAGGTTAGAGGTTCTTAAGACGATTTACAAAAACAACTTCTTGTTAATATGGGAATTAAATAGGGGAATTTACACCCCTCCCATCTTCTAATGTCAAGAGAGTGTGGCAGAATGAAGAGTGGAAAAAATCCTGCAAGCTGAAATACTATATTTCTCAGTATAACTCACTAGGACAGTGGGAGGCAAAGTGGGGCAGTAAATCAGAGTGGAGAAATGGGGACTGTAACATACTATGGGCCCAGTGCCTCCAAATTGGTATTAAAGGTGTGGCTCACTTTTTATTATATCAATTAGAATTCAAGTGCCATTATACCACGCAGTAAAAATGTTCAGATTCCTTATCAGAAGGTTCATGTGGGAAGGATGTAAAAGCAGAATTGGAATTTGTCCTGGAACATCTTCCTGATATAATAGGATATTATGTATCCCAGATATATATTTTGATGTAGGTGTCAGAAATTTACCCAGAAGCAGGCCTAGAATTGAATCTTTTGTCCTCTTTATTGCTCCTCATTGAAGGCCTCTTCCAATCTGAATAAACACAATTCTTCCATCAGATCATAAAGCTTTTGTCTGCATTTTTTAGTATTTGTTTCCCTCTCCTTTGTTCTTTGTAATCTCTGTACAGACATTTCAGCGGATGGCTTCTGGTATATTGAGTTTTATCCTCAAATTTCTCACCCCTTCATTCTTTTCCCCTCAATTTTGAAATACACCTCAGCTCATGAATTTTATTCTTTGAAGTCATTCTTTGCATTATTTAGCCTGTAAATTTGAGTTTTTAACTTCAGAAATCATGGTTTGAATTTGAATTGTATCTATTTCATCCTCAAAGTCTTTTCTTTCAGAAATAATATCTGTTGGTATTATTCTGAAGATATGCATTATACTTATTTTATTTTGCATTATAATTACTTTGAATATATATGTTCTGTTTTCTGTTTTAACTCTCACTTTCATTGTGAGTTTCTTCATTGTTTTAAGTTTGGCACCTCTCCTTCATGTACTTGTTTTTCCTCAAGCATGTGGTGATCCTTGTTTTCCTCTTCATTTTCTAAATGAGGTTCTACATTTAACATTTGTAGCTTTCATATGTCTCTTTAGCTCAAGTCAATATCTTAATCAGGTATTCTGAGTACAGGAATTTTAATTCTGGAAATGTCATGATAGAAGGACACATAAATGGATAGTTTTTCATTCATTTAAGACATTCAAGCAATTTAGACTCCAAAAGTCCTAATTCATCTTCCTTTGTGATACCTGTAAGTTACCACAACATTTCCTATTTATCCTGCCTTTGTGACCAGTATGAAATTACCTGGGGTCACAAAGACCTACCTCAAATACCTGTACTCTATAGTACATTGAAGGCAGGACCTTTACAAATGTCATGCATGTGTTAGCTGCCATAAAATATTTGCCATGAAATTTAATCTAATCTAGAAGTGTCACAATTTAAAATAGTAAATCATTTTATTAAATTAATTTTATTAAATAAGGCATCTGAATGTGGCTCAGAACATGGAATACAGTGTAGGAAGTGGAAGGAGCTGAGGCTGGGAACAGACTCCGATCATGGAGGATCAGGTATGTCATGTTAAAGGGTTTAGCCTTTATTTTAGAGATAGTTGAAGAGTTTTATGAAAGAGACTGCTACGACCAGATTTTTAATTTAGAAAGCAGAATTTGGTTGCATTATGAAAAATAGAATGCTGGGATGGGCAAATGGGGGCAGGGATAGTGATCAGGAGTTGCACTGGGCTTAGGCAAGAGATGTCAGTGGCCTTAGCATCAATTTAGGACAATAGAAAATAAGTTGATTCTAGTTGAGCTGTGAAAGACTGGAAAGAGGTGATGATAAATACTCTGGTTTGTGGCAGTGATTTCATCTTTTGGATGAAAAGTCCAGGATGAAGAGCAATTGGGGCACCTGGGTGGCTCAGTCGGATAAGCATCCAACTCTTGATTTCAGCTCAGGTCATAGTCTCAGGGTCGTGAGATCAAGCCCTGCATCAGGCTCTGTGCTGAGCATGGAGCTTGCTTAAGTGTCTCTCCCTTTTTCCCTCTGCCCCTCTTCCCTGCTTACATGCTCTCTCTCTCTCTCTCTTTCTCTCAAGAGAAGAAAGAAAGAAAGAAAGAAAGAAAGAAAGAAAGAAAGAAAGAAAGAAAGAAAGAAAGAAAGAAGAGCTATTATTGGCAGATTGGGGGCAGTGAAGACATCTTTCATTTTGGATATCTTATGTTGAATTGACTATCAGATGTCTATGTTTATATATCCAGTAGGCAGTTGCCTATATCAAAATGTGGAAAAACTAAAAGGTATATCCAAAAGATACATTTTCAGGAAAGACTTATAAAATGTAGGTAGGATTTAAAGAAACCCAAGAGGCTGGGGAGACACTTGAGGCTAGCAACAGCAGGGAGCCCTTACTTAGACCTAAGAGTGAAAGGGGAATGAGCAGTTACCAGGATCCATAACACCTATAGTTATAGAAGAACATTACAGGACAAAAGACGTAGCCTTCAGTAAGGTAACAAAACCAGTGCAAAACCATGTTCTGTCACTGAGGGAGACAGTGGAGTTTATACCTTGACCTTTCTCTTCCCTTGCCCTCCCATTTCCCAGTAGTGCCTCCACCTGAAGGAACCCAATTAAAAGCAAAGGGCAAGGGAGCCCATTCCATGGAGCTCAGCTTCTCCAATCACAGAACAAGGCAGAAAAAATGGATAATGCACATAGAGAAATAAAGGAGTGAATAGCCAACACAAGATCTGAATTTATAACCTGGGTCAGACACAGAGTTTGTAGAAGCTCCCTACTATATAGATACTACTTTCATTGTATGTTTGTGGTAGAGAAGGGTAAGCACATTCAGGAAAGTCATCTACTGAAAATAGAATAGAACACATATCAGAGGTCTCTATCAGGGCTCAGCAAACTTTTTGTGTAAAGGGCCATATCGAAAACATTTTAGGCTTTGTGGACTGTATGCTCTGTGTTACAACTTCTCAACTCATTCATTTGTCATTGATCATAACTATAGCCAATGAATGAACGAGTGAGTCTATGTTCCAATAAAACTTTATTCACAAAAATGGGTGAAGGTCAGGATTTGGCCTGTAGGCCATAATTTCACTGACCACTGACCGGTCTAAAGGAAACCAGAGTGAACAGATTAAGAAGAATTATCACAGACTGCTGAGGACAGGATAGCTGTTAGAGTAAAATGAAAAATATGAAGTGTTACCAAGTCAAGAGGAGACAGTGTTTACAGGATAAAGGAATGACCAATGATGTGAGGGGATACAGGGAAGTCTTGTCAGAAAAATACTAAGAAATACATATTAGATTTAGGGATAGCAAGAGTCTTCGTGATATTTACCTCCCGTGATGCTCCAGAAGTCAGATTTCAGTGAGTTAAAAAGATGAAGCAAGAGTAAAATCACTCAGTTTAAGGAACTGTTTAAAATTGTTGAGTTGTGGGGCACCTGGCTGGCTCAGTGGGTTGAGCGTCCAACTCCTAATTTTGGCTCAGGTCATGATCCCAGGGTTGTGGCATCAAGCCCCACCTGTTCTCTCTCTCTCTCTCTCTCTCTCTCTCTCTCTCTCAAATAAATAAATAAATAAATAAATAAATAAATAAATAAATAAATAAAATAGTTGAGTCATAAAGAGAAGAGATATGCTACTTACTGGAGGTGATGATAGGTGTGAAAGTATATTTTAAGTAAGAACAAGGGATGTTTAAATATGAATAGGAAAGAACTGAATGAGAAGCTGTAGTAGAAGACACATGATCTGCAAGATTAAAGAAGCCATAGTTGACAGCAGAAAGTCCCTTGAAAATGTGAGAGAATGAGGAAAAGTGGAAATGCAATCTTAGGAAAAGGATTATCATTGTCATTATAACTAAAGGGAAGGAGACACCAGTGGCATTTGAGGCTTGTGTTCATTATCTACCCCTGCATATCAAACTACCCCAAAATCAACAAGGAGTTTTTATTCATACTTCTGTAGGCTCCCTTGGTTACATCTTCTACTTCATGTATGTTGGCTGAGATCATTCATGTGGTAGCAATTATATAGAAACTCACCTGGGGCCAAATGGCTTCACTCATGTCTACTGATTGGTACCATCTACAACAGACCTATAGCTCCTCTTTCTCTCCAGCAGGGTAGCCATGGGCCTCAGAACATTAGAAGGTGCAAAATGAAGTGGTAAGGACTCTTAAGGCCCCACTTAGAATTTGCACAATGTCTCTTCTGCCACATTCTATTCGAAAGTCACAGGGCCAGCCCAGATTCAAGAAGAAAGCCAATAGGCACTTCCTCTTAATGGGGTGGGGGGTGGGGAGTCCCATTGCGAGATAGTATGTGGAATGGGTGAGTTTGTTTCTGGTATCTTAGTGAGTCACTTGTCACGAGGCTTTAGAAAATCCATTCGTTTTGAAACCTATCTGTTTCTCTCCCCGTTCTCAACAAAATGGACCGATCAGAACTAGAGAAAAATGTGAAAATGCTTCTTGGTGGTTATTTCTACATGAAAATTCAAGATATAATATGACAACTCCCCTGATGTTTGTCTTAAGGCTTCTGTGTGTGACTTGCTTTCTACTTTCTGCTAACAAGTGGTTAAAACTTGGTCCCACCGAAACCCAACCTAAAGGGCTGAGATAGGACAAAGGTGCTTTGGAATTATTGGTATATTCAGTAGGTTTCTTGAAATATGATTGAAAAGCGGCACACGCAATTCTTAACCATCAGAATTTAGATTGATCCTTTTATCTGAATAGAGTCTCAGTGGGTGAAAATCACTGAAATTGTAGAATATCTGAAATAACTTCAATCCATCACACTGCAAAATATCATCAGTGTGCTGAAAGGAATACAAAATAATGTTTACTTGCCTATTTTTGGTTCAAAAGTTTTCACTCTAAAAACTAATAAGTGGCTCGAGGTTTCCTAGTTGACATCTTTCTTAAAAACTACTTTTATCAAATTTCTCCTCAATTCAGTAATTCTGAAGTGATGAGTTCAGTATTGATGATTTGGGGGAATGCTTTCATTCCCTTACTCTCTTTGTCAGTCTCTTCCTCCCCACTTCATCCTTCCTCTGCTCCCTATCTCTCTCTTTTCTGTGCATAGATAGAAAGGCAGTATATACATGTGGGAGAGTTTTTATTTGGAGATGCGCCAATCTGGGATTTTATGCCTAAACTCATTTCAATTCAAATTTATATTAATGGAGGAGGGGCTGCTCTTAACCCCAAATGGAAAGAGTCATGCCCAGATTGGTGTGAAGAGGTGGCAGACTGGGCATCATCAGGAGACAATTTGCATGTTAAGAGTTTCAGAGTAAAGGAAGAATAAGGAAAAACTTCTGTTTCGATATTTATCAGGGAATTTGAGGCGAAGCAGGACGGAGGAGATAATAGTGGCCAATCTGAGTTGTTGTTTAACTACTTTGGGTTATATCAGCTTCTCTATGACCTAATTGAGACCAAGATATAGTCGTGGTTTTTTGTTTTTGTTTTTGTTTTTGTTTTTTACCACATCTTGGCAGTGAGGAATCGCCATCTTTAAGTGGCTTCTATTGTCATCATCAACCAAATGGTCAGAGCAGAACCTGAGTCACATAAGATACCACTAGGGACCCCAAAACTGGGTAAGACTTTGAGGGGCCTGGTCAACTTGCATAGGCAAATAAGAGAAAGAGAGAGTGAAATGTAATTCATCGTATTAATATCTCTCATGTTTATATACATGTCTTGGTGAAGTTTGAGAGACTTGGGATATACTTAACTAATTTGCAAGTGGATATTTAGAAATTTAGGTGTCAAGCAATTTCTGATTTGTCCAGGACTAGCTATTGAACCTATAAGGATGTATTAGGTATGTATCATGTCTCAATAATCTTTTTTCTTTGATAACTTAAAAAAATTTTTTTTAATGTTTATTTATTTTTGAGAGAGACAGAGACAGAATGTGAGTGGGTTAGGGGCAGAGAGAGAGACACACACACAGAAGCAGAAGAAGGCTCCAGGGTCGGAGCTGTCAGCACGGAGCCCGACAAGGGGCTCGAATTCACGAGCCACGAGATCATGACCTGAGCCGAAGTCGGACGCTCAACCGACTGAGCCACCCAGGCGCCCCTTCTTTGATAACTTTTAAAGGTAATACTAAACAGGAATAAATAGTTTCTTATTTGGGCTGATGTTTGTGTAATTTTGCTATCCCAAGTCACAGATAATTGACTAAATTATACAAATCATTGTTTGCAGGTTGGTTTGGACCGTGAGGTCATTAGGAATTTTGGAAGTAATTGATCACAGCTGCTACTGGGTAAATTTACAATTGTCGGCAATACAGACTCCCGCACATAACAGAGTTATCCTGTGATTAGCATACACTTTGGGAGTGAAACTCCTTTATTAAAATATTGGCTATCTTTTAAGAAATATTCTTAAGTTAGGGCAGCCATACTGGCAGGGATCATTTATGTGCCTGATATACTCCACATGAATACAGATGTGCAGTGCAAAATAGCTTATATACATCATTGTCTGAATATTTGTAATATACACTGCTAATTATCTTTTTTAACTGCCATCACTTAAGACTTTCTTTTAATCACCCTTAGTTTCCATTTCTAGGGTTTTTTCTTTTTCTTTCTTTCTTTCTTTCTTTCTTTTTGCTATTATTGCAACTTCCTACTCTTTTATTAAGCTTATCCTCTCACCAAAACCTCATTTTTATTCGTTCAATTAATTACACTCTTTTTAAAATGAATTGCAATGTGCAACCCTTTTTAAATGAGTTTCAATGTGCCACTCCTACCAGTGAATTGCATTTTAAGCTGTTCATCTTCATTGATGAAATTAGAGTTTGCCTTTGACAAAAGGACTTGAGGGTCAGCAAAGAAGCCTGCTGAATTGCTTTTAGCACAGGGATTTTCTGTATAGAGTTTCATGTCAGGGCTGAGCTGCCAGGCTCAATGTGTTTGTAGATGAATGGCATATTTGGGGAAGATCTGGTTTAGTTCAGTTTGCGGTTGAAACCACGTTTTAAGAATTGAGTATACACTTAGTCATGAAAATTGAGATGAAAGATAGAAAAATTTTAGCCAAAGGTCAGCCTTACTGGACTAGAAAGAGGAAACTGGTTGCTAAGAGAAGTGACTCAAGCCACTCCTGTATCTTTAGGCAGCCAATTAACACCAACACAACTCATCAGTCCTTCCATTAATGTAAAGCTTTGTCACTTTAAAAGAATGTGGGCAAATTTAATTCAGACTTTCCATAGATTCTAAACCTAGGAACCTTGTAATCTAGGAAACTGTTGTTATTCACATAGAAGGAAGACTCACTTGGAAATTTAAATCTCCCTTCAGGCCATAGGTTAGCTTACCTCTCATCCATGAGGATGTCAATATGGTGAAGTGTTATGATTAAAAATGTTAAGTTTGCATTTTCCTTTTTTTTTGGAGTTGGTGAATAGGTTCTATAGCTGAAACAAAGAAGAAATAAGTACAGCTAGATCATTACAAGAGAAGTGAGAGTCTAGCAATGCACCCTTACCTTATGGTCAATTGGTGAATAGGTTCTATAGCTGAAACAAAGAAGAAATAAGTACAGCTAGATCATTACAAGAGAAGTGAGAGTCTAGCAATGCACCCTTACATTATGGTCAATTGATACTTGACGAGGGTGCCATGACAATTCAATGGAGGGGGAAAAAAGAGTTTTCTCAACACATGGTCCAGAGAAAATTGGACATCCACTTACAAATTTGAAATGGATCATACACCTAAATGTAAAATCTAAAAGTATAAAACTCTTAGGAGAAACCATAGGAATAAGTCTTTGTAACCTTGAGTTATGAAATGGCTTCTTATAGAGGATACTAAAAATAAGTGGCAAAAGAAAAAATAAATAAATGGCGTGTCATCAGAATTAAAACTTTTGAGCTTGAAAGGATACCATTACGAAAGTAAAAAGACAACCTACAGAATGGGAAAAAAAAATGTTTACTAGTCATGTATTTGATAAGGAACTGGTTTCCATAATTCATACAGAACTCAAAACTCAATAATTAAAAACAAAATAGAACAAATAAACTAGTTTAAAAATTAGTAAAGGAGCCAAACAGACATTTCTCCAAAGAAGATGGCCAATAAACACAAGCAAAGATGCTTAAGATCATAAGCCATCAGGAAAAAAAAAATCAAATCAAAATGACAATGAAATACCACTTCACACCCACTAGAATGGCTATAACACAAAAGACAGATAACAAGAGTTGGTGAGAATATGGAAACGTTGAACCCTCATACCCTGCTCATGGGAATGTAAAATGATGCAGCTGCTCTCTGGAAAACAGTATGGCAAGTCCTCAAAATGTTAAACATAGAGTTTCCATATTACCCAGCAATTCCACTCCTACATACATGTTCAAGAGAAATAAAATAAAACTTGTACCTGAATGTGTATCATAGCTAAAAACTGGAAACGATCCATGTTTTCATGAACTACAAAATGTCACATATCCATCTAATATGGATATCATTTAATCATAGAAAGTCATAAAACATTGATACATGCTACAACATGAGTGAGCCCTGAAAAGATTATGCTCAGTGAAAGAAGCCAGTCACAAAATACCACATAGCATATGATGCCATTTATATGAAACGGCCAGAATAGGCAGATGTGTAGTCAGTAGATGAGTGGTTGCCAGGAGCTGAGGTTGGGCTTAATGAGGAATATCTACTAATGGATACGTGGTTTCTTTGGGGGATGATAAAATTGTGTAAGTTTGATTGTGGTGATGGTTACACAATTTTATGAAAATGATAAAAACCACTGAATTGGACACTTTAAATGAGTTACTTGTATGGTGTGTGAATAATATCTCAATGAAACTATTAAAGAAAAATAGAAGAAGAAATGGTTGTTCTGAATTCTACAGAGAAGTGCCTCAATGTGGGGCCAGCTCGTCCCCTGGAGGCACTGTGCAAACTGCCCTCCCTTTTCCAGTCTTTATAAATAGGTTTTAGGAGTAGAGATAAACAGTAGAAACAGTTGTCACACTTGTTGACTGTGATGGTCTTAAAAGATACCTGTGGATTCTTTGGCAGTCCTCCCACTGAGAGGTCAATTTTCTTGGCTCTGAGCTGACCTTAGTGACTTACTTATCATCAGTAGAATGCAGCAGAAGTGGCACAGTAGAACTTCCGTAGCTAGGTCAGAGAAGAAGGCTACAGAGCTTCAGCCTAGTTTTCCTTGGCTACTTGCCTTTGTATCCCTGGGCCACCATGTAAAAATTCTGAGGACACTATGCTGTGAGAAAGCTCAGGCCATATAGAGAATCCACATGTAGGTGCTCTGGCTCTCAGTCCCAGCTTAGATCCCAAGCCACAAGCAACATCAACTGCTAGACGTGTCAGTAAATTTTCCTCCAGATGATTCGGGTCCATGCCTCAGTGTTTTCCTTACCTGGACCAAAGCTGTCCTCACTATACCGTATTCAAATTCCTAATCCATAGAATCTGTAAACACACTAAAATTGTTGTTTTATGCCACTCAGGTTTGGAGTGGTTTCTATATAGCAAAAGTAAAAACAGTGTATGGTGAAAGGCTCTCCCCCATACTTGAGTCCTTATAAAGGGGAGAAATTCAAAGAGAATCACTTGTAGAGATAAAAGTATAAAAAGGAGGACAAGGCTTTTCATGAACCATTTTGATGTCTGCTAATGGATCACGTTCAATAACCTGCTGTGTGTTTATCCAAGTATGGTAAAATGGAGTTGTCAGGGCATAGAAGGTTAGAGGCAATGGATCAACTTGCATTCCCTGTTTTGGATGTTCTGTGAGCGCCACATTGGGTACCTGGACTTGAGCCATCTTGTTGGTATCTTTCCCAAGATAGTTGCCAGGCCACTAGTCAAGGTTATTCCAGCAGCTCTTGGAAGTGCCCTTATGACAGGATCTGGAATTTTGGGTGTGTAACAAGTATAGGTGATTGAAGAGTAGAGCCTGAGCCAGATCATTAAGGGATACTCATTGAAACTATTCAGATTACAAGCCCAAGAGAGGGACTGCAGCCAATTAATGCAGGTTGTCTATTCAATGTGAATCAAAGAGCCTACATCTGAATGAAGTCCATGACAGCCCAGAAACAAATTCAGGAAATCAAAAAGCAGTACTGAATTACAAGTAAGAGGAGATGGAAAGTAACTGGTATAGGGCATCAAGACTCCGGACTAATTGGGGACAGGAATACTGTGGTGAATTTCCAGAACGGGTCCTAAAGTAATGAGTTCGGATCTTGCTTCCCATAGTTGTTCAGAGATTAGTCTCATAAAAAGACCTGAATTGGGTCTGACAAATTCCAGTACACTTCTAAACATGAATCCAAACTAAACCGAGAAAGTTAGGAAGCCAGGGAATAGTGGATGAGGGAATTCCCTAATAATGTACCCCACAAAAAGACTGCCTTTAAATACCTGCCACAGATCTATCAGTCAGCTCTAGTAAGAGAAGCAGTCATAAGAGAAAAAGGGGAGGGGATTATAACCACTACCAGCTAACTAAAAAGACCTTTTTGCTTTCTTTTTTCTTCCCCCTCACGGCAATGCTCTGGCCTTTGAAGAGAGTTGGAGGGAGGGGTAGGAGATATCTTCAAGCTGATCTTGTTCCCCTCAGCCACTTATAAGCAAACTCCCAGATCAAACGCCTGTTGGGAAGAAGAAAAGAGAGAGATTGAACTGAACGTGCCTGAAATGTCACGAAGGGAATAAGCTATTAATAACATCTTAATTGCACGCAGTAATTGCTTATGTTCCCCTCAGTGAAAATTCTTCAGTAAACTGTTATGCCCAGAATTCGTGATCCCCAAAGACCACTAGGGAGCCGAGTCCGATGCAAAAGCAAAAAGCCTTTATTCGAGCTAGCTCGAGCTCAATCCCCTACCTGCACCGACGCAGCGGTGAGATACCAGGGAAAGAGAGCGAGTTTCAAAAGCACAAAGGTTTTATAGGGGTCTAGGGGCAGCCGATTGGCTGGGGAAGTGGCGTGTTTTGATCAGGAAGCTTGAATGGGTGAGCGGGAGGTCACTCAAAGGGAGGAGGCGTGGTCTAGGTGAAGGACACAGAACAAGATGGAGTCGGCTGGCGTAGGCCCGCCCTTTCATTCCCCCCTTGTCATGTAGCTTACAGACCCAATCATGGGGCCGGCTGCATTTATGGTGACAAGGGGAACAGAGTTTGGAGGTTTATGCAAAGTTCTGGGAAGCAAGTGTCCCTGGGGTGGCTCTGGGAAGTCTGATTAAGTATTGTCTCTGAGCTGGTGTCTATGATCTGCCAGGTGATGTTTTGGGGGGCATATGAGCAATGACAAGCAGAGTTAACAGAGTTACCAATATTAGGTGGGTCGAATGCGCTGTAGCTTGAGCTTGAGCGGGTTATGTTGGTCCCGACTGATGGCCCATCGCGTGACAACGTCCTTCCGGATCGAGGAGGGGTCCGCTGGCTGAGCGTGGGTGTGATGGACCCAAGTCGCGATGCCATCTACCTTGAGAGCGGTGGGGGTTGTCAACACCACGATGTAGGGTCCCTTCCAGCGTGGCTCGAGAGTCTCTCGGTGGTACCTCTTGATGTAGACCCAGTCTCCCGGCCTGTACTGATGAGGTGTCGGGATCGGGCCAGCCTCGTAGATGGCACGGAGGCGCGGCCAAATGACCTCGTGCGCCCTCTGGAGCCCGCTCAAGGAAAGAAAAAGTTCTTGATCTTTAAACTCAGCAATAAGTTCAGCTCGAAGGCTGGGAATAACAGGGGGTGGCCTGCCAAACATGATCTCGTAGGGAGTAAAACCCAGAGTGTAAGGAGTGTTTCTAACCCGGTAAAGGGCGTACGGTAGGAGAGTCACCCAGTCCCCGCCAGTCTCCATGGTTAATTTGGTAAGGGTCTCTTTTAGGGTTCTATTTATTCTTTCTACCTGTCCTGAGCTCTGGGGCCTATAAGCACAATGTAATTTCCAGTTTGCCCCCACCGCCTTGGCTACTGCCTGTGTTACCTGTGAGATAAAAGCTGGTCCATTGTCTGATCCTACCAGGGCAGGAAAACCATACCTGGGTAAGATGTCTTCTAGTAGCTTCTTAGCCACCGTCTGAGCCGTTTCATGCTTGGTTGGGTATGCCTCCACCCAGCCAGAGAAGGTGTCTGTAAATACCAGGTCCTCCTGTAGTGCCTCGTCGAAGATGGTGGGTGAATTTTTGAATCCCTGAGGTAGCCGTGTCCAGGTGAGTTGCCCACTGTAGCCCTCCTCCGGATCATGCCACTCAAAGGCGAACAAGGGTTGGCTCTGGGGTGCCAACGGCAGACTGAAGAAGGCGTCCTTTAAATCTAGTACAGTATACCAGACCCTGGAGGGCGCCAAGGAGCTCAAGAGAGTATATGGGTTGGGAACAGTTGGGTGTATGTCCACGACCCTCTTATTTACTTCCCGGAGGTCTTGTACCGGTCAGTAGTCATTTGTGTGAGGCTTTTGACCGGCAGTAGGGGGGTGTTCCAGGCAGACTGGCAAGGAACTAGTACCCCTAGGCTTCGTAGTCTCCGGATGTGTGGCTGGATCCCCTTCCGGGCCTCCTGAGACATGGGGTATTGTTTGATCCTTACCGGACTCTCTCCTGGCTTGAGCTTTACCAGGACTGGGGTCCTATGAGCGGCTAGTCCCATCCCCCCTGTCTCTGCCCAAACCGAGGGGAAGTCTTGTAGCCATCTGTCTATATTATCCTCTCTCGGGAGTGCCTCCTGGTGGAGGAGGTATTCATCCTCCAGTTTCATGGTCAGGACCTGGATGGGGTGGCCCTTGCCATCGGTGACCTGAGGCCCCCCTTATCTGAAAGTTATCTGAGCTCCAATCTTGGTCAGTAAGTTCCGTCCTAACAGCGGGTAGGGGCATTCTGGTATTACCATAAAGGAATGGGATACCTGGCCCGTTCCCAAATCTACTGTTCTTCGGGTAGTCCATGAATACTGGCTCATACCAGTTGCCCCTTGTACCCAGGACTTCTTGCTAGCTAGTTTTCCTTGTGGGGTGCGGAGGACCGAATGTTGTGCTCCGGTGTCGACAAGGAAGTCAATAGGGGTCCCCTCCACTTTAAGAGTTACCCTGGGTTCGGGGAGAGGGTCCGAACCCTGACTCCCCTAATCACTTAGTTCATCCAGCTCTAGGACTTTTACTCGATCAGTCTTGCTTCCCTTCCCGCCGGCCCTTTTCAGACAATCTCGGGCCCAATGCCCTGTCTCCTTGCAGTATGCACACTGATCCTTCTGCAGCCTCTGCTTCCCCCCCTTGGTGGTTCCTTTACCTTTTCTTGCGTCGTCTGCCAGCTGCTGGAGACAGTGGTCTCGTTCTTCGGGGAAGTTAGCAGGGGTAGCTAGTAGTATTCTGGCCAGGTCTCGAGTCTGCTTACTGCTGGCAGCTGCCATGGCGGGAGCCTGCTTGTCCTCAGGAGGCTCCCGGTTATTATATACCTTTTCGGCTACCACCAGTAAATCCTGCAGACTTTTTTCTCCTAGTCTATCTATTTTCTGTAATTTTTTCCTAATGTCTATGGCTGATTGGTTTACAAAGGCCATGATAACAGCTGCCTTGCTTTCCGGAGCCTCTGGATCCATGGGGGTATAGGTACGGAATGCCTCCCTGATCCGTTCTAAAAAGGCAGCCGGAGATTCATCTTTTCCCTGTTGTACATTTCCTACCTTGGCCAAATTGGTTGGCTTTCTAGCAGCCATTCGGAGACCCCCCATTAGAGTCTGGCGGTAGACCCGGAGCCTCTCCTTACCTTCTGCCGTGTTGAAATCCCACTGGGGCCGAGTTAAGGGGAAGGAGGCATCTATCTGAGCCTGGTTGGTGGTGGGATTCCCGTCTGCGCCCGGAACTAGTTTTCGGGCCCCATTGAGGATTCTCTCTCTTTCTTCAGTCGTGAACAGGACCTGCAAAAGCTGCTGGCAATCGTCCCACGTGGGCTGATGGGTAAAAAGAACAGAGTCTAATAAATCAATAAGCCCTGCCGGTTTCTCGGAAAACTTAGGATTCTGAGCTTTCCAATTGTAGAGGTCACTAGTGGCAAAAGGCCAATAGTGATGGGGCTGATTCCCCTCCGCGTCTGGGGGTCCGGTGGCTCGCAGGGGCAGAATAGTGGAGTCGGCGGTGGAGGCGGATTGCCCCCTCTGAGCCCTTTGTCTGGTAAAGGGCGGGCTTCCCCCTGGAGTGTTTCCGCCTCCCGCTCTCGGAACAGCGTCTGCCTCCCCCGGAGGGGGAGGATGGTGTTCTTCCAGCATCCTAGAGGGGCTATACGGGGGAGGAAAAATTAATTCTTCTTCAGTACCCCCCTGTAGGACAGGGTAGAGGGGTGCTGAAGGCTGGGTAAGACGTTTCCTCTTCTCTGTCTCCTGCAAAGCAAGAATGGGTTTTGGCTCCGGAGGGAGCAGGGTTAGGAAGGGCTTAAGCCAAGAGGGTGGGTCTTCTACAAGGTCCTGCCAAGTGATAATGTAAGGGAGCTGATCAAGATGGCCTGTCTTAGGCTGAGAGATGATACTCCTGACTCGGTGGATGGTAGGGAGGTCGAAGGTCCCCTCTGGTGGCCATCCGACATTGAAAGTTGGCCACTCGCTAGAACAAAAAACTGCAACCAACCCTTTCGGACTTCCACACTGAGGTTGTTAGCTCTTCCCCTCACATCCTTAAAGTGATCAATCATAATACTTAGAGGAGTAGTCTGAGTCTGTCCCATAACGTCCGTCCAGTAAGTCCACAGAGCAAAACAGAGAAACACAAAAACAGACAAACAGAGGGCCCCTAGAAAGTCTTCCAACTCCATGGAAGCAAAACGGAAAGCTAGCTTTTGAGGGGATTTCATGTCCCTCCAAAACCGATGAGGGGATTCCACGTCCCTCCAAAGACGACGGCCTCACGCCGACCAGTGGGAGCGACCCGCCTCGTCTCAGACCTTTGAGGGGATTCCATGTCCCTCCGAAACAGATGAGGGGATTCCATGTCCCTCCAGAAGGGAGAATCGGAACGTCTTCCGAAACTCCCGGCCCGTGGCCCTCCAGTGCGTCCACTTAGACCGCGTCGGGCACTACCAGAATTCCAGAAATGAGCTCACACAGAAAAGACAGAACAAACAGACACTAACCGTGGCCAGTCAGGCTCTCCGGGTCGGGGGTCCCTTGGGGGTCTTGGGGATCCCGGGCCGAGCCCCCAAATGTTATGCCCAGAATTCGTGATCCCCAAAGACCACTAGGGAGCCGAGTCCGATGCAAAAGCAAAGAGCCTTTATTCGAGCTAGCTCGAGCTCAATCCCCTACCTGCACCGACGCAGCAGTGAGATACCAGGGAAAGAGAGCGAGTTTCAAAAGCACAAAGGTTTTATAGGGGTCTAGGGGCAGCCGATTGGCTGGGGAAGTGGCGTGTTTTGATCAGGAAGCTTGAATGGGTGAGCGGGAGGTCACTCAAAGGGAGGAGGCGTGGTCTAGGTGAAGGACACAGAACAAGATGGAGTCGGCTGGCGTAGGCCCGCCCTTTCATAAACAAGTTACTTGAATAATGCAACTTTGTATCTTTGAGCCTTGGGTAGCTCTTGTGGAGTACTGGGGTACTAAAAGTGCTGGCTTTGGAGGTTTATCGTAGTCATTAACTGCCAAGTTCCTGAAAAGAGGATCTCAGGATGTAACCAGTATTATCAGTGCTCTCATCCCCCCATGGGAAGAAGGACTGGGAGACTCTTTGGGATTTCTAATGTTTAGACAGAATTCTAGTAAGCTCCTCTGAGTTACAAGCTTGTCAGCTGGAGACATTCTCAGTCTTTCTACTTATTATCTATGAAGAGATTACTAGTATGTTAACAGAACATTAAAGTTTACAGGTATCCTTAACGGTTATTATCTTTTTTTGATTGTCATAACACCCTTGTAAAATAGGGAAGGTTAATTTTATTATCTTTATTTTATTATTTTATTTTATTTTATTTTATTTTATTTTATTTTATTTTATTATTTTTTAGTTTGAGAGATAGAGCGGGGTGGAGAGGGAGAGGGAGAGAGAAAATCTTAAACAGGCTCCATGCCCAGCACAGAGCCCAGTGTGGGGCTCGATCTAATGACCTCGGGACCATGACCTGAACTGAAAGCAAGAGTCAGACGCTCAACTGACTGAGCCACCCAAGTGCCGCAGTATCTTCATTTTATAGGAGAGGAAAATGAAGCACAAACTTTAAAAAATTTGTTGAGTCACAAAATCAAAACCTAGTGGTGTCTCGGGGTGCCTGGGTGGCCCAGTGGGTTAAGTGTCTGACTTTGGCTCAGGTCATGCTCTCATATTCATGAGTTTGAGCCCTGCATCAGGCTCTGGACGCTCAGTACAGATCCTGCTTTGGATCCTCTGTCTCCTTCTCTCTCTGCCCTTCTCCAGCTTGGGCACTCTCTCTCTCTCAAATATAAATAAACATAAAAAAGGAAGGAAGGAAGGAAGGAAGGAAGGAAGGAAGGAAGGAAGGAAGGAATGAAGGAAGGAAGGAAGGAAGGAAGAATAACATTTAAAAAGGGGGATGGGGCACCTGGGTGGCTCAGTAGCTTAAGCATCCGACTTTGGCTCAGGTCATGATCTCATAGTTTGTGGGTTCGAGCCCCGTGTCAGGCTATGTGCTGACAGCTCAGAGCCTGGAGCCTGCTTTGGATCCTCTGTCTCCCCCTCTCTCTGCCCCTCCCCTGCTTGTGCTCTCTCTCTTAAAAAGAGATATTAAAAATTTAAAAAAAAAAAAAAAAGAACCTAGTGGTGGCTCTAAATTCCTGACTTCCCTTATTAGTGACTGCCAACGTTATTTTTTATTATTAGATCTCTGGAAATGCATACACAAACACAGTATGAATATAAAGGTAAATATCATGTGACAATGAAATCATATACCAGATTAACATAAACTACACAGGAAAATTAAAGTAATACTTTTAAGTCAGAAAATATTTTGTTGAACATTTCTAAGAGACCTAAAATGTTAAAATGCGTAAACGTGAAACGTGTGAATTTATCTAGTTTGCATTTTAAAATAGGTTAAATAGCCCAAAGTGAAATGTTAAAAAAATTCACCTTCAGTTTCTAATGAAAATAAGGAAAGCATATCAACAATGTGAATGAAATCTATAATTTTTATTAAGGGCCGCTGATCTAAGAGGGAAAGTTAGATTGTGGATAATTTTCACTAACTTTTGGACTATGAGATTACCTATGGGTTTCTCAAACCATGAAAGATAATAATTTAATGAAGCATCACATTGCAAAGATAATTTGGCTCTGTCTATTCTAGTGCTTACTGTATTTTTGGACTGGGCCTTGGGATAATCAGCATGTCAGTCCATGACTCTCTGTCCTTTTTATTCAGCTTGGTGATCCTAGTTAAGATAACTATGTGATTGATTCTTGCCTTGGCTCCTTCTTTTTCCCATTGCATATTTTCTCCAGTAGCCAATAATAGGGAAATGTTATGTAGATACCAGCAAAGCCTCATGATTATATTGCTTCAACAAAATGTAATATTCACGTGAGAGAACCTTGGAACATTTATTTTTCTCTGTGTGTGTGTGCACGTGTATGCACACGTACCTAGTGAGTAGGAGCAGAGATTTCAGACTCCACAGACATAAAAAGGCCTTTTTTAATAATACAAAGACCTCATTGTGCTTGATTAAATGGTTCCTATTTTTGTTAGTTCAACTTGGATTTAAGTTAAGAACCACCCTGAAATTTGTCAAACTCGGTTCAGATTTTTTATCAGACTAGACTCTGAACAACTATGGGAAGCAAGCTGTGAACTCTTCTATACTCTTGGACCACTTCTGGAAACTCACCACAGTGTTTCCGTCCCCAATTGGTCCTGAGCCTCGAGAGCCTATGCCAGTGACTTTCCATTCCCTTTTCGTTTATGGCTTCAGTCTTCCTATTTGATTTTTGCCAAAAGTATAGATTCAAGTGTAAGAGAAATATTGTCATCATTTTAACATTCAGCACAGGGTAGTTTACTGTGCAGCAATAAATGAATGGAATAGATTTTTTTTTTAACCTGGAATTGTTGTGTTTCTGTAACAAAGTGTAAAGTGTACGACTTTGAGATGAAGCAATGTACAAGGGTGGAGTATCTTGAGCACAGTGTTAGTAAAACACTAAGGAGCCTCATATCTACCAAAAGAAAATGACAATAAAGAGAATCTTACTTTCAAGCCAGATCTCAAATAATTTCTACATGTAAAGTTTTAACAAATGGGAACTCACCTTTAAAAAAATATCAGTTTAAAAAGAAAGTAACAACCATGGGTATGAGTCAAAAGAAATAATGGCAAAATGAGAGCAACCAATAAAATAAACATTAGAATTATTAGCCATGTATTGTAATATCTTAATAACTTCATGGGCGCCTGGGTGGCTCAGTCAGTTAGGCGTCTGACTCTTGGTTTCGGCTCAGGTCATGATCTCATGGTTTTTGAGATCAAGCCTCGTGTTGGGCTCCACGGTGACAGTGGAGCCAGCTTGGGATTCTGTCTCTCCCTCTCTCTCTGCCTCTTCCCTACTCGTGTTCTCTCTCTCTCTCTCAAAATAAGTAAATAACTTTAAAAGAAATAAACTCTAAAAAATAACTTTAGAGAAATCAAAGACTAAACATAAGTTAGAAGAGAGCTAGGAAACATTACAAAATATGGATTACAAAAGCCCAATAAGTTCTGTTTCCAGTAATGGCAGACTAGTTGATTTGGATCAACTTTCTCATGTAGAATAGCAAACATTTGTACATTTTCTAAAAGAAAGTGTTTATTTGAAGGCATTGAAGAACTAACATGGAAGGCAAGAATTATGGGAAAACCAGAAAGATTGAATTGAGAATTTGGGGATTTTTCCCCAAGGAATATTTGACAAACATAAAAGAGTCTGTGGTGAGGCTAAGAAGCTGAGTGATGCTTCTGATAGATTCACAGGGCTGGGGAAACAAAAATTAAGATTTAGTTTCCCTATCAAATTCTATAACCCTTGTGTTGTGAATAATGCATGGGGTACATGCCCTAAAAAAAATGCTCTACCTATCTGAAAGAGACAAAAATAAGTTCTCTTTTGTGGAAAAATAGATCAAACTAGACTTAAAATTGTTGATATGTCTTTTCATATATGATGCCTGCAGCTCAAAAATTGTACAAGTGTACAAGTAGATAAGAGAAATATTATTAAAATTGGAAGACACAACAAGGAAACAGAAACAAATTCAGAGGGAAACACAGATAACGGAATTAATTGACATTTTTTTTTAATTTTACTATTATTTTCCCCCAGCTTTATTGAGATCTAATTGACATATAACATTGTGCAAGTTATGGTTTTTAATGACCATGTTCAATATGTTATGGAAATAAAAATGAGAATAACAACTTGGGAAGTGAAATGAAAATTATAAAAAGGACAAGATAAAAATCCTTGAACCAAAGAAAACAATAAAAATTTAAAAAGCAATGTGTGTGGTTAATGGCAGATTAGAGCTAAAGAAATCATAGGAGAATATTCAAAAAGAAGTATGTTGATAAATAATGAAAATACAAGAGACCTTATAATGGTCATTTGGCATACAGTGGAAAAGTTAAATATCCTTCTAATTAAAGTCCCATAGGGGCGCCTGGGTGGCGCAGTCGGTTGAGCATCCGACTTCAGCCAGGTCACGATCTCGCGGTCCGGGAGTTCGAGCCCCGCGTCGGGCTCTGGGCTGATGGCTCAGAGCCTGGAGCCAGTTTCCGGTTCTGTGTCTCCCTCTCTCTCTGCCCCTCCCCCGTTCATGCTCTGTCTCTCTCTGTCCCAAAAATAAATAAACGTTGGAAAAAAAATTTTTTAAGTCCCATAAAGTGGGAAGAGAATGGGAAACAAACAACATTTTAAAAGGAAAACAGATGAGAAATTTTTAGGGGTCATAAAAGGCATCAAGTCACAAAGCTCTAACAATTCCAGAAAAATAAATACAAAAATCCACACCTCGTACACCAAAGTTGAAACTACCAAAAGTCAATCATGAAGAGAAAATTCTAGAACACTAGAGGAAAAAAATTACCCCTATGATTAGTAATAATACACACAATTGACTTTACATGGGGGAAAAAAATAAGAAAGCCAGAAGATAATTACAGAATTTATATCTGTAATTTGCAATTCTTCCCACCAAAAAATTTCCCCCAATGTCTTTGCCGTGAATTTCATAAAAAATGTAGTGCAAATAAAGGCAAATTCTTCTAAAAAATAGAAAAATTTCAAGTGAGCATAATTTTGATACCAAAATATATGAAGATATTATAAGAAAGGAAAATTACAGATCAAACACATAGGCTACACTTGAAAGGATGGGGAAAAAAATTCTCCATACAAAGAGGAACCAGCAAAAGGCAGGGATAGCTATATTAATATTAGACAAACATAGACTTTCAGACAAAAATTATTACAAGAAGCAAAAAAGGACATTATTTAAGGATTAAAGGGTCAATTGGCCAAGAAGACTTAACAATTATAAATATGATATGCCAAACATAAGAGTTCTGAAATGAATGAGGCAAAATTTGACAGAATTGAAATAATAATAGTAGGAGACTATTGAAATACAATTGAAATTGAAATACAGTAATAGTAGGAGACCTCAATACCCCACCTTCGGTAATGGATAGAACAACCAGACAGAAGATCAGTAAGGTAACAGAGGACTCGAACAACACTTTAGACTAAGTGGACATAAAATATACAGAACACTTCCTCCAACAGCGGTAGAATATACATACTTCTTAAGAGTACACGGAATATTTTACAGGATAGATGATGTGTCAGACAACAAAACCAGTCTCAACAAATTTAAAGAGATTGGAATTATACAAAGTATCTTTTCTGATCACAATGGCATGAAACTAGAAAACAATAGCAAAAGAAAACTTGGAAAACCCACATGTATGTGGAAAGTAAACCATATACTCATCAACAACTACTGAGTCAAAGAATGAGTCACAATGGAAATTAGGAACTATCCTGAGACAAATAAAAACCAAAATACAACATACCAAAATTTATGGGATGCAACAAAAGAAATACTAGGAGGAAAGTTTATAGCTGAAAATGTGTACATTTGAAAGAAGAAAGATCTCAAATTAGCAACCTAACTTTACACCTCAAAGAACTAGAAAAAGAACAAACTAAACCAAAAACTAGCAGAAGGAAGGAAAAAATAAAGATGAGAGCAAAGAATAATGGAATAGAGAATACAAAAACAATAGATAATATCAACTAAACTAGGAGTTGTTGTTTTTTTTAAAAGATCAACAAAATTAAGAAAAAAAAAGACCCAAATAACTAATACCAGAAAAGAAAGAAGAGACATTGTAACCAATGCCACAGAAATAAAAAGGATTATAAGACAATACTGTAAATAATTGTATGTCGGGGTGCCTGGCGGCTCAGCCAGTTAAGCAATGACTTTGGCTTAGGTCATGATCTCGTGGTTTAGATGGGTTCGAGCCCCTTGTTGGGTTCTGTGCTGACAGCTCAGAGCCTGGAGCCTACTTCGGATTCTGTGTCTCCCTCTCTCTCTGCCCCTCCCCTGCTCACACTCTGTCTCTGTCTCTCTCAAAAAAAATAAATGGTTAAAAAAATTAAAAAAAAATTGTATGTCAATAAATTGGATAATGGATAGAAGAACTGGGCGATAATTGGATAGAAGAAATGGGCAAATTCCTAGAAACACACAATCTATTAAGACTGAATCATTAAGAAATAAAAAACCTGAACAGATCTAGAACTAGTAAGAAGATAGAATCAGTAATCAAAACCTCCCAATAAAAAAACCCCAGGATTAGATGGTGTCACTGGTGAATTCTAGCAAATATTTAAAGAAAAATTAACATCAGTACTACCCAAACCCTTCCAGAAAATTGAGAAAAAAAAAAGGAACACTTCCAAAATCATTTCATGAGGTCAGCAAACAGACTTAAGAATATACTATTTATGTGAATAATTTCCAAACCGGCTAATTCAATCTGCCATTTAAAAAAGTTCCTACAAAGGAATCACTGGGCCAGGTAGTTTCATACTATTTTTGTTGTGGTTTTTAATAAACTTGCCAACCAGACTCTCAAATTTATGTAGAAGAACCAAGTGCCAAGAATACATAAGATGCTCCTTAAGAAGAACGTGGTAGGGGGTTATTTTATCAAATGTTAATTATTATTTTAAAGCAATCATTAATTAGGATAACAGGATGTTCGTGCAGAGATAGCCAAATGGAAGTACAAAAAATGCCCCAGAATAAGAACCACCGTATATTGAACACTTAATTTATGTTAGAACTAAGAGACCTTAATAAATGAAATGGAGTGCCGTAATTAGACATTGATTGCTTTAAGGTTTCAATTGCAGAAGAGCTCACAGGATTCAGTTATACTTACAGCTTTATTAGAGAGAAGAGATACATTCTCCCAACAGCAGGTGAAGTATCTGCACTAAAGGGCCTTGAGATATCAGGAGCAAGCTTGCTTGTCTGCCCACCACCGGGGCTCAGAGGACACACTCTGTGTCCAGATCTCAAACCCCTGACATGCATGCAGGTGTAGACCAGCCTTAACCATCAAAAAACCCCAGGCTCCACTGAAACTAGATAAAAATTTTAAATCCAATCATTATTAGTAAACAACACGGACAGACAGTCCTACTCTGAAACAAATCAAATACTCATGGTTTCAGAATATCATTTTTCTCTAGTTAACTGTATTTCACAGCTTTGGCTAAGAGTACCAGGCTGCAGAGTTGTCTGGCTTTAGTATGTGGTCAATCCTGTCCTGCTGAGATTAACCCATGCTATAGTGAGAAAAATATCTACAGGGAAAACTGCTGAAACTAAATTTTAACCATAATGGATACAATCATTTTCTGTTGAATTACAGTCTTAAATATGAAAGCCATAGCTATAATGTTTCAGAAAATAACGTAGGAGATCATCTTCATGACTATGGAAAAAGGGAAGGGTTTTAAAAATTAACACAGGGGCTGCCTGGGTGGCTCAGTTGGTTAAGCGTCCAGCTTCGGCTCAGGTCATGATCTCTCAGTTTGTGAGATTGAGCCCCAAGTAGGGCTTTGTGCTGACAGCTCAGAGCCTGGAGCCTGCTTCAGATTCTGTCTCCATCTCTCGGCCTCCCCCCTGCTCATACTCTGTGTCTCTCTGTCTCTCAATAATAAATAAATGTTAAAAAAAATTTTTTTTAAGTTAAAAAAACATTTAAAGAAGGATTGATAATGCTTAATACTTTAACATTTTAAATTATCTTTTATCTCAGGATATTTTTCTTTTTCATCACAAGAACACTCCTAATCCCCTTCACCTGTCTCCCCCATCCCCCCATCTACCTGGCGTCTGGTAACCATAAGTTTGTTCTCTATAGTTAAGAGTCTTGTTTCTTGGTTTGTGTGTCTCTTTTTTTCCCTTTTGTTCATTTGTTTTGTTTGTAGCAAGTGGAAAATATGTTTCAAATGAGGAAAAGTTGCAACACATGTAACTGATATATCATTAGTATTCACAACATAGAAATGAAACTCCTAAAATAAGAAAAACATAAGCAACACAATGGAAAAAATAGGTGGGAAATTTTTGAACAGACAATTCCAGTAGAGAAGTATAAATGAACACCAGATATATGAAAAAAAATGTTTAACTTCATTAAAAGTCAAGGAAATGGAACTTAAAAACACACTGAGTTATAGCTTAACACCTAATAGATTCAAAAGGAAATGAGAGAGGGGGCGCCTGGCTGGATCAGTCAGTGAAGCATGCGACTCTTGATCTCAGGGTTGTGGGTTTGAGCCCCTCATTCCATGTGGAGATTACTTTAAAAATCAAAGTAAAGAAAAAGGAAATGAGGGAAAGGAAGAAGAAAGGAATTGAGGAGGGAGGAAAAGAAAAGCCAGACACTATCAGACGTGAATGAGCATGAAACGGGCACAACTGAAATTTACAAGTCTAGGTGAAGCATAAATTGCTGTAGACACTAAACTACATACAACCTAGAAGTTCTACTCCTAGATGATTATCCTAGAGAAATTGTTGTATGTGTGCTCCAGGAGACACGTGTAAAATGATGTTCTTAGACACACTGTTTATAACAGAAAAGAATTGGACACTCTCAAACGCAAATCATTTCATTTAAAAGATCAATTGACTTTGGTATATTCATTCAACATACTATACAGCCATGTAGTTGAATGAGCAAATGCTAAACACAACCGCACAGCTGAATGTCAAGCATATAATCCTGAGAGAAAGAAGCAAGTCACAGAAGAACATTCCATTTATATAAAGTTCAGAAACTGGCAAATTTCAACAATGCATTAAGAATGTGTGAAACCACTATAAAGAAACACAAGTTTATGATCATTACAACTCCCCATTTTTAAAAATACCCCTTAGGTAGAATTTATGGTAAAACCTCGGCATTATTCTCACACCTCCTTCTCTCCCTATTTTGCCATCTTCTACCCTGATACATTTATTCTATTTTTTATTTAATTTTGTTTATTTATTTATTTTGAGAGAAAAAGAAAACATGAGCAGGGGAGGGGAAGAGAGAAGGGGAGAGAGAAAGAATCCCAAGCAGGCTCCAGAGTGTCAGAACAGAGTCCAAGACGGGGCTCGAACTCAAGAACCGTGAGATCGTGACCTGAGCCGAGGTCAAGAGCTAGACGCGCTTAACGGAATGAGCCACACAGGCACCCCTACCCTGATACATTTAACCATCCAGGCTGGTTGATTCCACTTCCTGTGCATTTCTAGAATTGATCCTTATCTCCTCCTCTTCACTGTTCCCATCCTAATACAGACACCCTGCTACTTGCCTGTATGATTAAAGCAACTTCTTAACACATGTCCCTGCCCCCTTTTGCCCCTCTACTGTCCATCCCTGCCACTACTGCCACAAGGGTCCTTCTAAAATGCAAATCTGATCTTAATTGCTCCTGTACTGAATTCTCATCACTCTTAGGATAAATATAATGGCTAACAAACTCCTAAATGATTTACCTCTTCATCTCTTCATTTGTATTTCTCAGTACCGACTTATCTCTTCTCAGCTCTTCCCTTTTGCATGTCCTGTTGTCTCTGATTGAAATGTTCTTGGGACGCCTGGGTGGCTCAGTTGGTTAAGTGTCCAACTTCAGCTCAGGGCATGATCTCACAGTTCGTGAGTTCAAGCCCTGCATCAGACTCATGTGCTGACAGCTCACAGCCTGGAGCCTGCTTCGATTCTGTGTCTCCCTCTCTCTCTCTACCCCTCCCCCACTCACACTCTCTATTTGTCTCTCAAAAATGAATAAATGTTAAACAAAATTTTTTAAGGAAGGTTCTCATCCCAGACCCCTCTTGCCTGTCCTATATTTCTCTCTCTGCCTTGCCTCAAAGTGAATGCCACTTCCTCATGGAAGTATTCCTGAACTCAACAAGGTTATTTTTGGTGTTTATTTAATAAATGCACCTGCATTACAAAGTGTACTTCTCATGTTATAAACTTTTCACATTGCATTTTTCAGGGTTGTTCACAATACTATGAGTTTTATGAGCAAAGCCATCCTTTTTACTTTGCCCCATATTGAATATCCAGTATTTGAAATTATGACTGCCACATAATAAGCATACATCAAGTGTTAATAAATAAATAACATGAATTATTTGGGCAGAATACAGACAATCTGATGTCCAATGTTTCTCCAACATGTACCTCTGGTATAAATTTCTCAACTTCTTTAGGCCCCAGTTTCCTGCTCTTTAAATTGACATGTCTCTTCTTTTCCTAGGTAATGAACTTCCTTTAATAAAATCATTGGCTGGCCCTCATTTTGTGTGACTCTGCAACTTCTAGTTCTGCTGTCCCTGCATTTGAGGGTGTCAAAAACCCTGAACCTTACACAAGGTTTCTAAAACCCTTAAAAAATGACTTGAAACTAAATCCATTATGATTTTCACTTTCGTGTGCATCAGGGTTTGAACAAAGTGTGAGCTTTGATCCTGGAACACATACAAAAATGTGTCTTATCTGGATCCTCATTGGCTTCCTAAATGTTCTGCCTTCGTCCATTTTGTTCCTTTCCCATTATCTATATCACAGCCACAATGTCCTTTTCAACGTATTCATTTGATTACTTACTCCTGCCCACCATAAGGTCTTTATTCATGACATCTCTTCCAGTCAATGTATTTTATGTCTCCTCCTCTTCACAGAAGGAACTCCTACATGTCTTTCTAATCTCAATTTTAGTGTGCCCTTTTCATTGACTCCTCATGAAGACAAATCTTACTGTTAAAGAATCTTACCACACTGTCTACTCCTACAGTACCTGCGTAGTTTTAACATTTTGAAATTCTTTGTGTGGGTATTTGTTTAATGTTTGTTGTTCATTTCCTGCACCAGCCACGTACTCCATGTGAGCAGAGGTCATATCTGATTTTCTTTTTCGTGGCAGCTCCAAGACCCTCCAAAGAGCCAGACACATAGTAGGCTCTCAAGTTACTTTTGTTTACAGTTAGGAAAAAAGAAAGAAAGAAGGATGGAAGAAAGGAAATAAGTTCTATTTTTTTTATATTTTTATATTTATTTATTTATTTATTTATTTTTATTTCACTGTATTTTTTATTTTTTAAAATTTACATCCAGATTAGTTAGCATATAGTGACGCAATGATTTCAGTAGATTCCTTAGTGCCCCTTACCCATTTAGCACTTCCCCCCTCCCACAACCCCTCCAGCAACCCTGTTTGTTCTCGATATTTATGAGTCTCTTTTGTTTTGTCCCCCTCCCTGTTTTTATATTACTTTTGTTTCCCTTCCCTTATGTTCGTCTGTTTTGTCTCTTAAAGTCCTCCTATGAGTGAAGTCATATGATTTTTGTCTTTCTCTGACTGACTAATTTCACTTAGCATAAGACCTTCCAGTTCTATCCACATAATTGCAAATGGCAAGATTTCATTCATTTTGATTGCTGAGTAATACTCCATTGTATACACATATCCCACCTTTTCTTTATCCATTCATCCATCGATGGACATTTGGGCTCTTTCCATACTTTGGCTATTGTGCATAGTGCTGCTATAAACATGGGGGTGCATGTGTCCCTTTGAAACAGCACACCTGTATCCCTTGGATAAATGCCTAGTAGTGCAACTGCTGGGTCGTAGGGTAGTTCTATTTTTAGTTTTTTGAGAAACCTCCATACTGTTTTCCAGAGTGGCTGTACCAGCTTGCATTCCCACCAACAATGCAAAAGAGATCCTCTTTCTCTGCATCCTCGCCAACATCTGTTGTTGCCTGAGTTGTTCATGTTAGCCATTCTTACAGGTGGGAGGTGGTATCGCATGGTGGTTTTGATTTGTATTTCCCTGATGATGAGTGGTGTTGAGCATTTTTTCATGTGTCTGTTGGCCATATGGATGTCTTCTTTGGAGAAGTATCTAGTCATGTCTTTTGCCCATTTCTTCCCTGGATTATTTGTTTTTCAGGTGTGGAGTTTGGTGAGTTCTTTATAGATTTTGGATACTAACCCTTTATCTGATATGTCATTTACAAATATCTTCTCCCATTCTGTCGGTTGCCTTTTGGTTTTGCTGATTGTTTCCTTTGCGGTGCAGAAGCTTTTTATTTTGATGAGGTCCCAGTAGTTCATTTTTGCTTTTGTTTCCCTTGCCTCTGGAGACATGTTGAGTAAGAAACTGCTGCGGGCAGGATCAAAGAGGTTTTTGCCTGCTTTCTCCTCGAGGATTTTGATGGCTTCCTGTCTTACATTGAGGTCTTTCATCCACTTTGAGTTTATTTTTGTGTATGGTGTAAGAAAGTGGTCCAGGTTCATTCTTCTGCATGTCGCTGTCCAGTTTTCCCAGCACCACTTGCTGAAGAGACTGTCTTTATTCCATTGGACATTCTTTCCTGCTTTGTCAAAGATGAGTTGGCCATACGTTTGTGGGTCCATTTCTGGGTTCTCTATTCTATTCCATTGATCTGAGTGTCTGTTCTTTTGCCAGTACCATACTGTCTTGGTGATTACAGCTTTGTAGTATAGCTTGAAGTCTGGGATTGTGATGCCTCCTGCTTTGGTTTTCTTTTTCAAGATTTATTTGGCTATTCGGGGTCTTTTCTAGTTCCATACAAATTTTAGGATTATTTGTGCTAGCTCTGTGAAGAATGTTGGTGTTATTTTGATACGGATTGCATTGACTATGTAGATTGCTTTGGGTAATATCGGCATTTTAACAATATTTGTTCTTCCTATCCAGGAGCATGGAATCTTTTTCCATTTTTGTGCCTTCTTCCATTTCTTTCATCAGCTTTCTATAGTTTTCAGTGTATAGATTTTTCACCTCTTTACTTAGATTTATTCCTAGGTATTTTGTGGTTTTTGGTGCAATTGTAAATGGGATCGATTCCTTGATTTCTCTTTCTGTCGCTTCATTGTTGGTGTATGAGAATGCAACCAATTTCTGTGCATTGATTTTATATCCTGCAACTTTGCTGAATTCATGAATCAGTTCCAGGAGTTTTTTTGATGGACTCTTTTGGGTTTTCCATATAGAGTATCACATCATCTGTGAAGAGTGAAAGTTTGACCTCCTCCTGGCCGATTTGGATGCCTTTTATTTCTTTGTGTTGTATGATGGGAGAGGCTAAGACTTCCAGTACTATGTTGAATAACAGTGGTGAGAGTGAGCATCCCTGTCTTGTTCCTGACCTTAGGAGGTAAGCTCTCAGTTTTTCCCCATTGAGGATGATATTAGCATTGGGTCGCTCGTATATGGCTTTTATCATCTCAAGGTATGATTCTTCTATCCCTACTTTCTTGAGGGTTTTTATCAAGAAAGGATGCTGTATTTTGTCAAATGCTTTCTCTGCATCTATTGAGAGGATCACATGGTTCTTGTCCTTTCTTTTATTGATGTGATAAATCACATTAATTGTTTTGAACCAGCCCTGCATCCCAGGTATAAATCCCACTTGGTCGTGGTGAATAATTTTTTTAATGTATTGTTGGATCCGGTTGGCTAATATCTTGTTGAGGATTTTTGCATCCATGTTCATCAGGGAAATTGGTCTATAGTTCTCCTTTTTAGTGGGGTCTCTGTCTGGTTTTGGAATCAAGGTAATGCTGGCTTCTTAGAAAGAGTTTGGAAGTTTTCCTTCCATTTCTATTTTTTGGAACAGTTTCAAGAGAATAGATGTTAACTCTTCCTTAAATGTTTGGTAGAATTCCCCTGGAAAGCCATCTGGCCCTGGACTCTTGTTTTTTGGCAGCTTTTTGATTACTAATTCGATTTCCTTACTGGTTATGGGTCTGTTCAAATTTTCTATTTCTTCCTGTTTCAGTTTTGGTAGTGTATATGTGTCTAGCAATTTGTCCATTTCTTCCAGACTGCCCATTTTGTTGGCATAGAATTGCTCATAATATTCTCTTATTATTGTTTCATTTCTGTTGTGTTGGTTGTGATTTCTCCTCTTTCATTCTTGATTTTACTTATTTGGGTCCTTTCCTTTTTCTTCTTGATCGAACTGGCTAGTGGTTTATCAATTTTGTTAATTCTTTCAAAGAACCAGCTTCTGGTTTCATTGATCTGTTCTACTGGGTTTTTTGGTTTCAATAGCATTAATTTCTGCTTTAATCTTTATTATTTCCTGTCTTCTGCTAGTTTTGGGTTTTATTTGCTGTTCTTTTTCCAGCTTCTTAAGGCATTAGGTTTGGTTGTATATCTGAGATCTTTCTTCCTTCTTTAGGAAGGCCTGGATTGCTATATACTTTCCTTTTATGACTGCCTTTGCTGCATCCCAGAGGTTTTGGGTTGTGGTGCTATCATTTTCATTGACTTCCATATACTTTTTAATTTCTTCTTTAACTGCTTGGTTAGCCCGTTCATTCTTTAGTAGAATGTTCTTCAGGCTCCAAGTATTTGTTACTTTTCCAAATTTTTTCTTGTGGTTGATTTCGAGTTTCATAGCGTTGTGGTCTGAAAATAGGCATGGTATGATCTCGATCTTTTTGTACTTACTTAGGGCTGATTTGTGTCCCAGTATATAGTCTACTCTGGAGAACGTTCCATGTGCACTGGAGAAGAATGTATATTCTGCTTTAGGATGGAATATTCTGAATATATCTGTTAAGTCCATCTGGTCCAATGTGTCATTCAAAGCCATTGTTTCCTTGTTGATTTTTTGATTAGATGATGTGTCTATTGCTGTGAGTGGGGTGTTGAAGTTTCCTATTATGGTATTACTATCGATGCGTTTATGTTGTTGATTAACTGATTTATATATTTGGGTGCTGCCACATTTGGCTCATAAATGTTTACAATTGTTAGGTCTTCTTGGTGGATAGACCCCTTGATTATGATATAATGCCCTTCTGCATCTCTTAATACAGTCTTTATTTTAAAGTCTAGATTGTTGGATATAAGTATGGCTACTCTGGCTTTCTTTTGTTGACCATTAGCATGATAGATGGTTCTCCATCCCCTTCTTTTCAATCTGTAGGTGTCTTTAGGTCTAAAGTGGGTCTCTTGTAAACAGCATATAGATGGGTCTTGTTTTCTTATCCATTCTGATACCCTGTGTCTTTTGATTGGAGCCTTGAGTCCATTGACGTTTAGAGTGAGTACTGAAAGATATGAATTTATTGCCATTATGATGCTTGTAGGGTTGGAGTTTCTGGTGGTGTTCTCTGGTCCTTTATAATCTTTTGTTGCTTTTGGTATATATATATATATATATGTGTGTGTGTGTGTGTGTGTGTGTGTGTGTGTGTGTGTGTATATATACCAAAAACAACAAATACACACACACACAGACACACACACATATATGTATACACATATATACACATATACACACACACACACATATATATATATATACACAAATATATATATATATATATATATATATATATATATATATATACATATTTTCATCTTTTGTCCCCTCAGAGAGTCCCCCTTAATATTTCTTGCATGGCTGGTTTAGTGGTCACAAACTCCTTTAGTTTTTGTTTGTCTGGGAAACTGTTTACCTCTACTTCTATTTTGAATGACAGCCTTGCTGGATAAAGAATTCCTGACTCCATATTTTTCTGATTCAGCACACTGAGTATATTCTGTCACTCCTTTCTGGCCTGCCAGATTTCTGTGGATAGGTCTGCTGCAAACCTGATCTGTCTTCCCTTGTAGGTTAGGGACTTTTTTCCCCTTGCTGCTTTCATGTTTCTCTCCTAGCCTGAGTATTTTGTGAATTTGACTATGATATGCCTTGTTGAAGGTCGGTTTTGGTTGAATCTAATGGGGGTCCTCTGTGCTTCCTGGATTTTGATGTCTGTGTCTTTCCCCAGGTTAGGAAAGTTTTCCGCTACGATTTGCTCACACAATCCTTCTACCCCTATTTCTCTCTCTTCCTCCTCTGGGACCCCTATGATTCTGATGTTGTTCCTTTTTAATGAGTCACTGATTTCTCTAATTCTTAAATCGTGCTCTTTTGCCTTAATCTGCCTCTTTTTCTCTGCTTCGTTATTCTCTATAAGTTTGTCCTCTATATCGCTGATTCTCTGTTCTGCCTCGTCCATCCTTGCTGATGCTGCATCCATCCATGATTGCTGCTCAGTTATAGCATTTTTAATTTCATTCTGGCTATTTTTTACTTCTTTTATCTCTGCAGAAAGGGATTCTAATCTATTTTCAACTCCAGCTAGTATTCTTATTATCGTGATTCTAAATTCTGGTTTAGACATCTTGCTTGTGTCTGTGTTGGTTAAATCCCTGGCTGTCGTTTCTTCATGCTCTTTCTTTTGGGGTGAATTCCTTCGTTTTGTCATTTTGAAGGGAGAAAAGGAATTAATGAGGTAGAAACATTGAAATTAAAAAAATTAAAATTAAAAAATATTAAAATTAAAAATTAAAAACACACCCACACAAAAATCGAATAGATGATGCTAGATCCTAGGTGTGTTTTGGTCTGGGTGTAGAAAGTGGTTTGACAGATTAGAGAAACAGAGAAAGAAAAAAAAAGGTGGGGGGAGAGAAAAAAAAAAGGAAATCGTTTGAGAATTTGAGAAAATGAATACACTAAAGTAGACTAAAATACACAAAAGTAGAGAATATAGTAGAAAAAAAGTATAGAAAAATATTTTTTAATAAAAATTAAAAAGAAATATGAATTTTTTTCTGTATTTAAGAAAAAAGAAAAGAAACAAAAAATAAAAAAGATAAAAAAAGAAAAAGGAAAAGACAAAAAAAGAAATTGTTTGAAAATTTGAAAAGTGAATACGCTGTAGTAGACTGAAATAAAATGATGGGAGTAAGATAGAATTTGAAAAAATGTACATAAAAGCAAAAAATATAGTAATAAAAATTAAATAAAATTATTTTTAAAAGAAATTGAAAGTAAAAATGAAGTTTTTCTCTTTCTGCATTCAAGAAAAAGAAAAGAAATGAAAAAGAGAAAAAAAGAAAAAGAAAAAAGGAAATTGTTCGAACATTTGAAAAGGTAAGTACACTGAAGTAGACTAAAATCAAATGATGGAAGTAAAGTAGAATTTGAAAAAAATTACACAAAAGTAAAAAGTATAGTAATAAAACTTAAAGACCGATATTTTCAATAAAAATTGAAAATAAAAATGAGTTTTTTCTCTTTCTGTATTCAAGAAAAAGAATTGTAAAAGAGAAAAAGGAGAAAAAGAGAAAAAAACACTGAATAGATGAACCTGCTAACAGACTGAAGTGGGACTGAAATTGCTTCATTTTCCCCTAGAGGTCAGTCCATGTAGATCTTTATAGTCCATAAATTATGCCAGCGGTGATGTTTGTGTTCTTGAAGAGTGAAGTTGGCCCAGTTGGGCAGGGCTCGGTGTAACGGCTCCGCTCTCCCCTAGATGGCGCTGCTAGCCTACTGGGGTGGCTTGTTGCGGTGCTCGTCGGGTGCGCATGCGCAGGAGTGGTGGAAAAATGGCACCACTCAGCCACCCGGTGTGTTCTCCTGGATCAGCAGTCGTGAACTGGTCCTCCATCTTCAGCTCTCGTCCACTCCCTGCTTTTCCACTCTCTGTAACCAGGCCCCAGGCAGTACCTCTCTCCCGGGTTTTGTCTCAGATGCGGCTGTTTTCCCTGGCCCCTTACTTCTGAAGGACTGCAGCTTTGACCCACTCTGCCCCTCTGCGGGAGGGTCTCACCGACCAATGGCCGAATGTCGGCTGCACCCAGGAATGCCTGCTGGATCCTGCTGTTGCTGGTGCCCCGAGACTGCAGCCAGGTGCCAGCCTGTCCACCCAAAGAATCGCGAGACAGTGTAGCCTCAGCATTTCAGGGACCACGGAAAATCGCAACACACATCTGACACCAGGTTTCACCCTCAGCAACCTTGCCCCAGCACCAGCGAATGTGGCTGCCTTCCGGGGTCTGCTGGGACCAGGTGGCTTCAACAGTCTCTACCAAATGTCCTTCCATCAGTGGAACCGCTTTTCCCCGTGTGGCCCGAGAACCTCCCGGACCCCACTCTGTTCCTGGGGATTCATGTTTCTCACCAGAGCACTGTCAGGTATGGAGCTGCAGAGTTGCAGCTTTTGCACTTCCCTTGTTTCCAGTCTTAATGGAATTTAAACCCTCTCCTTTCTCCCTTTTTAGTTTAGTCCCTGCAGCTGTTTCCAATTTTCCACTTTCTCTCCAGCTGCTTTTGGGGAGGGGTGCTTTTCCCCTATGCTCCCCCTCTCCCCAGTCTCCATCCTCTCCACCTGCAAAAATGGTTCCCTGCCTTTTGGGGCTTCTTGCTCCCCAAGTTCAGCTCTTCATGTCACGTACCTGCTGAATTCTGTGGTTCAGGTTGTAACGATTGTTGTGTTAATCTTCCAGTCGGTTTTCTAGGTGTGTAGGATGGTTTAGTGTTGGTCTGGCTGTATTTCATGGACGTGAGACACACAAAAAGCTTCCATGCTGTTCTGCCATCTTGGCTCCTCCCAATAAGTTCTACTTTTTGTGGACACTCCTGCAATTATCAGGAACACGAAACTGAGATAGACATTAATCTTTCAAGGAAGGTACCTGGATACATATCCAAAGCCTCAAGAGGAATAAACCATGAGCTCATTGTACCGCCGGCCCTGGAAGACTGCGGAAGTGGAAGTATGGAAGTATTGTTGTAGGAAATATGGGACCCAGGCAGGAAGATTGAATAAGGCCAGTGGCCCAAAAAAGGTCAGAGCTAGAGAAACTGAGTGCAAACGTCAAAGTAAATTCTAAGAGCGAGAACTCTTAGAATCCATCAATGATCAGGGTTGTTATAATACTTCCAGATAATGGCTCGTGGTTCTGCTTTATCATCTCTGATATTGTCATTGTGGTTGGCTGCATGAGAGCAGGAATCTCTAATTTCAGCATACTACATTTAAAAGAACTCTTTTAATGTTTGTTTATTTTGAGAGAGAGAGCATGAGCAAGAGAGCGGCAGAGAGAGAGGGAGACAGAGAATCTGAAGCAGGCTCCAGGCTCTGAGCTGTCAGCACAGAGCCCAATGTGGGGCTTGAACTCACAAGCCATGAGACCCTGACCTGAGCTGGTGTCAGACACTAAACTGACTGAGCCACCCAGGAGCCCCCAACAGACTACGTTTTTAAATAACTGTATGTTTTCCTATTTGTTCTTCCATGCTTTTTCATATTTTGTACCATTTTACAGTTTACTATCTGATATGTTCTTTTAAGAAATCAAGAGTATAAAGAAGATATTCAAAGAAATGTAGGTAAATTCATAAAATATTGATAAAGTTGGGAGCCTTCAGTGTAGTTTGATTTCCTGGTGGTAAATAACAGTGTTGAAGTTGTGGACTAGGCCTTTTGCATTAGGGCTTTTTAATATAATTTAACCTTCTCCAAAACACCTCAAAATAGGCACTCTTCCTATTTTGCAGATGAGGAAACCAAGGCTCATAAAGTCTTTGAGTTCTATGGAAATAGTTTTAAGCATGTCTAGAGCAAATTTCATGGTGTTTCTATATTAACCTTAAAACTAAGATCCTTTCTTTATAAAACATTCCTCATATTTTTCTTTTCTAGGGTTGAAACACTTTAAAAACCAAAAATACTTTGAAATTCCCTCTCCTTTTATATAGCAAATGAGAGAGTACTAATGTGATCTAGAAATCACACTGGTAAATCTGTAACAAATAATCTTTCTTTAGGATGGATTTCAAGAGAGCTAGAATCATGTTTTTCAAACTTGAAAGGAATGCATTTTTTTCAGATGAGATCTTCTACAAAACTGTGTTTAAAAAACAGGTAAAAGAGTAGCTTCTTAGATCTTGAACTCCCTTCCAGTCTAGCAGTGGAAAACCCAGAGCCTGGAGGAACACGGGGTTAGAGCCTGTTCATTCTGAGTGTCCGACAGGGAAGGTAGGATAAAACCCTCAGTGTAGGGGGCCGGGAGCCAACAAAGAAGTTAAATATAATATCCTTGTCCTCTTCAATTTAAAAATATGGTTGAACCTTAGTTAAATATTCATACTTCTTTGCCGTTATTTTTTCCACTTGCCATGATTTTCCCAGACATAGTTGCCTGGATACTTCTTTAACTGTCTGAAAAATAACTGAATCCCAGCCGGTGAATTCCAGTGTTCTGGTTTCCTCCACTTGGGGTACTAGTCAACCAATGCAAATTGAGAGTTTGGTGTGAAACAGGGGTACCGCTGTTCCCTCTGCATTACTAATACAGTCATGGCATTCAGAATCATCCCTCAGCACAGGCATGCATGCTGTTTCCTAATGCCAATTTTTTTGTAAGAAATCTGTAGTAATTTCTCACTGCCATTCAGTTCCATATGTATTTCTGGAATTAGCTAATTTAGCACATTTCCCTTTTGTTTGTCCTTGCTGTTGACTTATTTTCTTTCTTACATCTCCAGAATTATGGTTAAGAATGGTAACTACTTCTACGTCCTAATCATATATTTATTTAATGATTATGAAGCTACTAAAGGAAAATTTCCTTTTAATATTAATTCTAAACTACACATGCTCAGCCCTATGTGAAAGGGTTTGTTTTTGATAGTTATTCAGCTCTTATAATGGTACTATATGGCATGTTATCTCTGTCTCCACTTTGCAGATGAGATCATTTGTTTAGAGTTTTAGTCATATTGTGACCTCATTAGGTATTTTTTTTTTAATTTTATTTTTAAATAGACAAGGGATATTAATTCTTACTTGGGCCCCCTGAGTTATCAAATAAAAGGCTCATTTCTGTCATTATCATGTAGAAAAAATGGATCTTTTTCAGTAGATCAATATTGAAATGGCATAATTTGGCTCAGTTAATGAAAGTTCTTAAAGATTGCAGTGCCGTGTAATGATGCTGTCCAAAATAAAGGAAGAAAAATCATGGATTACAGGAAGCCTCCTAAAATTTGATTTTAATTCGGAGAAGGCTCCAATATTTATACCACTTTCAATGAGATTAAGTTTCATCACCATTAAAGTCATGCCCGTTTGTGTAGTGATAAGGACACATACACTGATTATTTGTAAAATTATGAGATTTTTGCATAATTAGAAATTGACATTTCTAAACAAAATGTCAGATTTTTCCATTCACAATTCACAAAAATGCCACCAAATATTACCCTACTTTACATTTTTTTCTACATATCAAACATCCGTACCTATAGATATAAAACAAAAGAAGCTCAGCATTTCATTTGTTTGCTAGTTAACATTCCTAGGTAATGCCATAATGGGATCTAAACAATCTTTTCCCAATTCAACTGAAGAAGCACTTAGTGAGTAACTATAATTCTCTAGAAACTCTAAAACAACAACAACAACAACAACAACAACAACACACATGTAAGTAAATGCAGTCTTGGTCCTTTCATTTGTTTCTAATGGAATATGAGTTAATATGAGGCTCTACTGTCTAATGTGTAGTCCATTCCCGCATCATTAAGGCTTCATTCATTCATGCCTTAACTCATTCCTCCAATATGTATAAAGAACTCACTATCCTAAGGTATGTTGCTAGTCATCGATGGATTACATGATTGACATGATGTATACTTTCTTATGTCTAGAGGAGTAGATATAAAATTAAACAGGCAAAAAATAAAGTGTAAGATGTCCTGTGATAAGGGAAACATTAAGTGATAAGGCAGTCCATTACCAGAGCACAGGCAGCTTGGGCAAACACTGGATACTTAGGTCACATTCATTGGCTTTTTTTTTTCTTTCTCCTCTAGCACATGTGTTGATGCTCGACCTATATTCCCTCGTTACTCACAATTCTGGTAAAAATCTACGGCATGCAACCAAAAGTGCCTGCAACTCCCTTGGTGTGTGAGACAGGCCAGAATTCCATGTGAAATGATTCTGCTAAGAGCAGCCCTCAACCAATAACAGATGGGATTTGAAAACAAATATCTAAGCTTCCTCGGCCCTCAGGTAGGAGATCCCTGACATACATTTTGCACGGTATCCCAGAGTTCCTCAGTGGGATTATGCCTTCGGTGCCCACAAGAGTAACCTGATCAATAACACACCCTTTGTTGGCTTCTTTTTCCTACCTATGCCTCATTTCCCCTCCCGAACAGGTGTTTCCAGGGTCACTTTCCAAATAAACTGCTTGCATTTGAATCCTTGTGTCAGGGTTTGCTCTAGGAGGTACCCAACCTATTATATCCATACTCCAAAACCTACAGAGGTTTCCTGAAAAATTCTTGACTCTTGAGTGCTAGTCAATCTGTATGATATCTCTTACTTAACCCCCTAAGATGAAAGAAATGAAGGCCATTAAATTTCACTACCAAAACTGTAATTAAAATACAGTTTTTCAGAATCTAAGACCACTGATATTTCTATAAAATCATGAAAGCCTCTTCCCAGTCAGCCAGTTGATCTCATGGGAGCAAATACCACGTCGTATGAAAGCATTTCTAATTATCTGAAAAATAATTTCTCAGCTACATAATTGAAATTGAAATATTAATTTAAGTGCTGAAAGGCAAGAATCTTGCCATTATTCCTGGGCAAGCCACATTTATTCAGCCATATAAGTAACTTGATGTTTGAATTCTTATGTAGAACTTTCCATGGAAAGTGAAAATTAAAGATATCAAATTTCAAGACCTAATTCTTACAATCAAAAGCATACGTAATGGAATGATAAGCATGTACATTACTAGATTATTATTTAGAATAGAACTAATGAGGGGTGACCGGGTGGTACAGTTGGTTAAACGTCCAATTCTTGATCTCAGCACAGATCGTGATCTCACGGTTTGAGAGTTTGAGCCCCACATAGGACTCTGCGCTGAGGGCACAGAACCTGCTTGGGATTCTGTCTCTCCTCTCTGCCCCTCCCGTGCTTGTGTGCGCACGTGCTCTCTCGCTCTCTCTCTCAAAATAAATAAATAAACTTTTAAAAAATTAAAAAAAAAGAACTAATGACAATCACAAGCACATAACTTTCTTTTATCAATACTTGACATATCAAACTATATAGAAATGATTAGAGTAAAAGAAGAGAACTTATTGGAGCAAATACTGCCATTTTGGGGGGTTAGTGGTAAGGCAGATTTGAGACATTTTCTTCAGGGACAGAAAATGCAGTTTTGTTTTTTTTTTAATTTTTAAAAAATTTTTTTTTTCAACGTTTATTTATTTTTGGGACAGAGAGAGACAGAGCATGAACGGGGGAGGGGCAGAGAGAGAGGGAGACACAGAATCGGAAACAGGCTCCAGGCTCTAAGCCATCAGCCCAGAGCCCGACGCGGGGCTCGAACTCACGGACCGCGAGATCGTGACCTGGCTGAAGTCGGACGCTTAACCGACTGCGCCACCCAGGCGCCCCGAAAATGCAGTTTTTTAATGTATCCTTGTGGTATAAAAATGAGTCTTCGTTCATTTATAGAAATTGCAGGTAACTATAACTTAAACCACTTGAAGTATAACTGAAAACTGATATTTTATTGTTTAGTATGGAAGATAGGTTTTTATATTCCTTCTCTTAAAATATTTTTTTCAGTGTCTATGTAATTATGCTTTTTGTAAAATGTTTGGATAAATAAATGTATTAGGACTGTATTGGGGTACTTGAGTGCTTTTAGTTCATAGGAAGCACAAAATATACAATAAATGCATCAAGTAATTAATAATTGATGATATCTTTATGTTTTCAAATATTTGTTTATATTTTGCTTTGTTCCAAGAATGATGCTTGATAAAAATACCTATGTTGAGAAAAGTTTTAAAAATGTATATTTCAGATATTAGGTTAAAGGAAAAAGAACTACAGAGAAAGAATAGAGTCAAAAGTAAAATTAGGATACTAGGAAATATATAAATGCAGATAATCATAGATTTTATGGAAGATTCCAGATGTGTTGCTAAGAACCCTTTGCTGAATAACTTCTATTCAGTCATGCAGTGCAATTCTGTATCCTTTTATACTCTGGAATCTACCTCTTCCATGGACTACTTCCACAAGCTTCTTAGCCCTCCAGTTTCCTTGAGTTCCACAATGGGTGTACCCAGTAGGAGGTTGTAGAGAAGCAAGGGAATGAGGTCAGGGTATTCATTTCTTTTGCTCTTACCTGTGGGATCACCTCAGCCTGGCTGTGTTCCTCACATGTAAGTTACCGTTTCTTTGAAGGAAGCCCTCCTCTCTATGTACAATAGATTTTGAGTTCTGATCACCATTTTGTTCCTCATAACTCCATGCCTACAACTGGTAAAATCTTTGCTGTTACAATCACAGGATCCCTGTACAATTCCTAATGGCATCACTACAGACTGGTTATCCGTTTGCAAATAGTCTCTTCATTAGACTTTGACATTTTCTATACTGAGCATGACATTTATTTTCCTTTGAGACGTCAGTTGATACAACCTCGGCTTCCAAAAGGAAGGAATAATCTAGAGAAAAATCAAGGTATGCAATGTTTATCAGATTCAAAACAATAACAATTTAAAAATCTATTTTAGTAAATGCATAAATCTTTCTTTGTAAAGAGAAGTTTATAGCAAATGCATTATCATAGGTACACATAGAGTCAGGTTTGTACAATACAGTAAAGCCTTGGATTGTGAGTAACTTGTTCTGTGTTCTGTAAGACGAGCAAACATTGCTAATAAATTTTAACTTGATGAATGAGCCATGTCTTGCAGCACGAGTAGTATGTGACATCGAATGTCTCATGATCACAACTGAGACAATGGTTCTTGAAATACCCTTTGATATACAAGTGCTTTCGATGGCAGGCATGTTTCCAGAACAAATTATGCTCGCAAGCCAAGGTTTTACTGCAATTACATGATATCTTCAATAGCTGTTCAACGGTAGGTTAAAAAGTAAATGGCCGGTTTTTTTATGGCATGCTTCATGTAAATAATCAATATTACACTGAACATACAGATCTTAAATGATTTAATCAGAAAAATTTATTTTTGTCTCCTAATGCTCCTAAATACTCCTTGCTAGGATTACATTTCCCATGCCTCTGGATGAAATATGGGAAGTATCATAATGTTGGTTTTATCTAGCTAGTCGGTAAGATATTTATTCCAATGTAAAGATCAAAAAAGTTTTTTTTTAACTCAGTCTTAAAATGACACTGTAAGGTCTTTATTTATTTATTTTTTCCCGGACTTTCACTTCAACCCGTCCTTCTACATCTTTCTTACTATGTTTTATGTCCTTTTCCAGGTGGAGCAGATGAAGTGGTAAGTATTAGAGAAAGTGAGATGACTTAAAGAGAGAGCGCAGGGATGTTCTTATTTCATTAGTGCTTCTGGGGGTGCTTCGGTGCAGGTGAAAAGTGTTTAGAGTTGGCCATTTGTTTCAGGGAGTGCTTCCAGAGGTTCTTCAGATTCTTTCCTTCATTCCCAACCTGGGAATAGCCCCAGGGTTTCCTCGCCCATCTTTTCCTTGACAAAGAAAAATTCTTTTCTAGTCCAGCTAATTACTATCACTTCCTTATAACCTAGGCATCTGGCACTTTCTAGCTTATTATTCATGGAGTCTTACTTGCTTCTCTAAGAGAACCTTTAGATGGGATGTATCTAAGTCCACAAGTGTTCTTTTACACATAGCCCCAAGGGGAACGTTCACATGTTCAAATCTCTCAGAAGCACTTTGAGAAGTGCAATTATGTACTAAAACACAATCCTCAGTTCTGTTATGGAAGACCACTTCAGCCTGCCTCTTGTCTTTTATGTTTCTATGCAATGGGCCAGACCCCAGATATTGCTCCCTTTTCCATCCTAAAACAAAAAGAAAGACACATACTCGGTCCTCTAAGTGGACTCTTTAAAAGCTCCTCTCTCTTGAATTGAGACTAAGGAGCAAACACCTTCTTTTGACAACACAATATTCTGTTACAGCACACACTTGGTCCTGTTCACAGAAGTCTTTCCTAATCACCTACTCCCAACAATTTTGTACCTTCAGTGTCAGTGACCTCGCATTTCTTTCTGTAATATACCTCAACCAGCAGTTCCATTTTGATAGCTTATTATAAACTTTAATGGTCTAATATATGAGGTAATTCTGAAAATTCACTTTATATGAAGTCCAAATAACATCCTCTTTCCATCACAAAATCTACAAACCTACTTGCATCCTTACCCATGGGACTCATTTTCTTTCATTTTATAATGGAAAATAGGTATCTATATAGGAGAAAGGTAAAGCCCTCCATTTGTCCCCTGTGACCCTTGCCTTGCCGGAACTCTGGTCTTACAATGACCTCTTCTCTGTCCTGTATCTTCAGCGTGCTTCTAGAAAACACCTTGTGGTAAAAAACTACATCATTTCCATATGCATTCAATGATAACCTAGTAACTCCCATCCTGAAAACAGTCTTTGTAACTTATCCCCTCCTGGAGCTGGAAGAGTCACCCAGTAATTCACACTGCTCTTTTCCAAGATCTCCACCAATCAAGAGATAAAACACAAAGTAGAAGGCATATTAAATCAACTTTACTCACTTGTTATATTGGTCCTTCTTCATATCAACATTAGAGAAACTTAAATATGTGCGTATGATAGCAGGGCTAAGTCTTTTCGTTGCAGTAAAATCTGTAGCAGTGAAAAAGAAAATGGTTATGATCTAATGTTCACCACTAAGAAAATTAAACAAGATACAAACTCATAATGTATCCTCATTTTGAATGCTATGCATCAATTAAAGTTGATGATAAAGATGCATACATGCTGATTTGGAAAAAAATCTCCAGTGTGCAGTTCAATAGGCAGTTAAGGAAAAAAAGCAAGCCGCAAAATGGCACATATATTATGCTACAGTTTATGCAAATAAATTGCGAAATATCACTATGCTTTTCTATTTGGATGCGCATCAATGTATAGACAGTTTCTGTGAGCATAACGTCCAGAAAGGGAACATCGGTGGATTCAGGAATGCGATAGATTGCAAATGGCCACAAATTCTTTGCAACTTCTCTGATTAAGAAGTAGTGTATATTTCTTTACTCTTGGAATCTGGATTGGCCTTGGCACCTGTGTTCTCAAATCATTCAAATTCTAAGGCTAGGTTTCAAAAGGCCTTGCCCTTCTGTTCTCGCTCTCTTGGAACCCTGAGACTATCTACCTGACAACTGAAAGGTCATCTGCAGAGAGGGGCCCAGCCCTCTTTTCCTTCCCCTCCATCCCCGCCATCCCCACCTGAGGTACATGCATGTGAGTGCACCCAACTGATACCAAGTAGTGCAGAAACCACACTGAACAATTGAGTCCAGCTGAAATTACCGACCCACAGAATAGTGAGAAAATAATTCATACAGGCTTATTCTTCCAAAGGCAGCTTATTTTTATGTGCAATTTAAAAACTATTTTACAGGGAGACTGTATCTCTGTGTTGTGTGATTAGCGTTTGTGAAAAAGATAAAAATACAAATACTTGATACAGAGAGAAAAATTGCATGTGATAGTCCGCACTATCATTATGGACTAACCAAGCAATGCCTTCTATACCCAGGTTCTAATAAGAGCTGAGGGTAGTTTTGGACATATTTAGTAGTCAAAATAGGAAGCAGAACCTGACTCTATTGCCTTTTTAGTATTCTTAGCCTCAGAGCAGGTTACTCTCACAGCTTAGACGTCCTCTTCCAGGGTAGACTCCTTTCAACTTCTGTTTTCTTCAAGTCTCTGCTAGAACTTTTTGTTGGCGAAAATGCCAGTACATAAGCATTAGGTCTTACGAGTCATTATCTGAATAAATGGGATTCGATACAGCAACCGGTATTGTCTTCATATATGATCTTTGGGGGCACCTGGCTGGCTCAGTTGGTAGAGCATGGGACTATTGATCTCAGAGTTGTCAGTTCAAGCCCCATGTTGGGCCTAGAGCTTACTTAAAAAAAAAAAATCTCTGGAACTCAAACTGCTTTAATACTTGATGTTGTACCCTACCAGTGTGCCCTTGGACAAGTTACTTAACCTCTCTATCCTTCAATTTGCTTATCTCCGAGTATAATAATAACAATACCTATTGCATAGAGTTGTTATAAGAATTACCACATAGAAAACACTTAGAATAGTGCTTGGTGCAAAGAGCTATGCAAATGTTAGCTGTGAAGTTGCTTGTCATAATTAGTTTCTGTCACTGGAAGTTAGCACCTGATTCATAGTGATATATCTTGCTCATCCTTGCCATGTTAGAAGTTTGGGTTCGTGTTTTTTTTCCACTTTCAAAAAATGGTGGTGAAATACATGTAACAGTTTTTAAGTATACAGTCCAGTGGTATTAAATACATCCACGTTGTTGTGCAACTATCATTACCATCCATCCCCATGAACTCTTCTCAGCTTGTAAAACCAAAACTCTATACTGATGAAAGAGTAACTCCTCATGCTCCCTTCCCTACTACCCCTGGAAACCACCATTATACTTTCTGTCTTTATGATTTTGACCACTCTTTATCTCCTGTAAGGGGAATCATACCTTTTTTTGTCCTTTTGTGACTGGCTTATTTCACTTAGTTTGATGTCCTCAAGGTTCATCCATGTCATAACATATTTTGAATTTTCATCCTTTTTAAGGCTAAATAATATCCCATTGTATGTATACTCCATAATATGTTTATCTATTCATCCGTCGATGGACATTCGGGTTTTCTAGGTTTTAGCTGTTATGAATAATGCTACTATGAACAAGGGTGTACAAATAACTCTTTGAGTCCCTGCCTTCAATTCTTGTAGGTATATATTTGGAGGTGGAATTGCTAGATTGTATGCTAATTCTATTTTTAATGTTTTGAAGAAGTGCCATACTGTTTACCACAGTGGCCACACCATTTTACATTGCCACCAACAGTGCACAAGGATTCTAATTTCTCCACATTCTCATCACCTGTTCTTTTCTGTTTGTTTTTTCTTTTTGTTTGTGTTTGATAGCGGTTTTTCTAATGTGTGTGAGGTCGTATCTCATTGCGATTTTGATTTGCCTTTCCCTAATGATAAGTGATGTTGAACATGTTTTCATGTGTGTACTGGCCATTCATATATCTTTGAAGAAACATCTATTCAAGTCCTTTGCCCATTTTTGAACTGGGTAGTTGGTAGATTTTGTTGTTGGGTTTTAAGAATTCTCTATTTTTTCTGGATATGAATCCATTATTGAATATTTGATTTGCATATATTTTCTCCCATTCTGCGGGTTGTATTTTTACTCTGTGGATAGTGCCTTTTGATTTAAAAAACCGGGTCCTTTTTTCCCACCCTGGCTCCTGCAAGCTATGTGAAAGCTGCTCCGTGAACATGTGCATAGCTGCCTGCCGCGTGGCTAAGGGCTGGGGCTGGGTGCCTGCTCATGAGCTAAGGGCGGAAATGGAAATTAGCAATTTATCATTCAAGTCTTCCCCTGGAAGTTGCAAGCCTGCAACAGATTATAGTTGTATCAAACAGATTCTGCCCTGTGGTTGTTATCTAGATGGGGAGACAGATTCCTCACACATCCTACTCTGCCATATTCCCAGAACCCTCTTTGGGTTCATTCCTAATAGCTTTGTTATTCTTAATGGTCAGTGCTCATTACAGTTAGGGCTTATTTCTAATTTGCCCAATTATATTACTTTCTTAGTAAATCTAATTTACAAAACACTAAAAGAAATATTCTGCAATTATAGTGAACAAAAGAATATCTAATCCATTTACTCAGAACAATACTTTTTTTTTCTTATAAAAGTTATTGGTCTGTTTCATTTTGGAGTTAAGTATAAAATTGCAACAACCTGAAACTAAATAGTTCCCTTCCATGTACCAAAATTAAATGCACAGTCTTGAGCTTCTTGCACAGTGAAATAGCAAATGTTACATGGAAGATTTTGCAACCTCAACGTGAAAATCAAGACCATACAAAAGCTCACATATTACAGTGGGCAGTGAGAAGGAAAACACAAAATTTGCTATAAAGTAAAACTTGTGTTGTAGACGGACACACACATACACACACACACACACACACACACACACGCTTACTCATAAAAAGTAATTGCTGGACTCATCATTTTCGATACTTAAATATCTACCTTAAATACATGAATATCTACAATCAATTTAGTATTGCTCTCCCATTTCCCAAGAGGAGAGAAACTCAAATCTGTTCCTTAGGACGTCCTCACACAGCATTATCCAGGTACTGATGTTGACCTCTCTTTAACCCATCCTAGTGTCTGCTCAGGATCAAAGGAAATTCAGCAGAAGGTATAAACAACTTCCTATTGCTTCTGAAATTTTCCTCTAAGTTGTTAGGAAACAGTGAGGAGGAGAAATGACTAAACTTTTTCTGTCCTTCATGTAGAATATGCATCAAATAAACCCAGGCTTCCCTGAGGAAATTGTACATAGAGTTTGGAAGGAATGTGCAAGAATTATATGGGCCTATATTCCGAATACAATAAGCAATTGACTTTTAAATAATTTTAAACATTACATCCAAATGAGACGATAGCCCTAAAGTTATTGAAGGAAAGTAAGGTTATAAGAACTGAAGCATTTTCTTCAGAATTCTAGTAAACAGCTGTTGGAGTGTATGATCTTTATCAGCTCCTTTGCTTATATGAGTATTAAAGGGTGATAAGACCGCTAGTTTTTAGTTTGGCATGTAAGAAACTTCGAAGTCACCAGTCCATCCTAACAACAAGTTTGTTAGTGTCCTAAAAGACTATACATACTCTTACCACATGATCCAGCAATCACCTTCCTTGGTATTTGCCCAAAGGACCTGAAAACTCTGTTCATGCAAAAACCTGCACACAGATGTCTATAGCAGCTTAATTATTTTTTTTAAGATTTTCTTTGTAAGTAATCTCTATACCCAACGTGGGGCTCGAACTCACGACCCTGAGATCAAGAGTTGCATACTCTACCGACTGAGCCAGCCAGGCGCCCCTATAACAGCTTAATTTATGATCACCAAAACTTGGAAGCAACCAAGATGTCCTTCAGTAAGTGAATGGATAAATAAACCATGGTACATTCAATGATGAAATATTATATTCAATGTTAAAAAGAAATGAGCTTGCAAGCCATGAAAATATATGGAGGAAATTTAAATGCATTTTATGAAATAAAAGAGGCCAATCTGTATATTGTATGATTCCAAGTATATGACATTCTGGAAAAGGCAAAACTATGGAGACAGTAAAAAGATGAGTTGTTAACAGTGTGGCTGGGAAAGGGATGAGTAAGTGGAGCGCAGTTGATTTTTAAGGTAGTGAAAATACTCTAAAGCATTATAATGCTGGATACATGTCATTTTACATTTATCGAAACCTGTAGAATATATAACACCAGGAGTGAATCCTAAAGTAAACTGAGGACTTTGGGTGATTATGATATGTCTGTGTAGGTTTGTCAACAACAACAGAATTTTAAAGAAATGATAACACCCTTTTTCATATATATTTTTTTAAGGTTTTATTTATTTTTAGAGAGAGAGAGAGTACGTGCATGAGTGAGGAGGTGCAGAGAGAGAGAGGGAAAGAGAGAGAATCCCAAGCAGTCTCCGTGCTGTCAGCCCAATGCAGGGCTTGAGCTCACAGCTTGTGAGATCAGGACTGGAGCTGAAATCAAGAGTCGGACACTTAAGAGACTGACCCAATCAGGTACCCCTCATAGATGCTGACTAACTAGAATTTAAATTAAAACTTGAAATAAAAAAGAAAAGAAATTATAAAAAGCCTTTTAAATCTATTTACAAGAAGAAGTTTATTTCACATGTAATCTATATGGAAAATAGCATCATCTCCCCCCGCCCCCCACCTAAAAAATAAACTATCTGAATTACATTTAAGGTCCTTAACGTGTGGAGGTATGCTCTTTTATCCATAGTCACATAAACAAACATAAACATACACACACATAGGCATGTAAGTTTACCGTGAGACCTCACTGCCCTGCAGCTTTCTTCTTTGTCCCCTGCCTCTTAATAGTGCAGTCATTTCACATTATCATTAGCATCATTCTCTACATCTTAGTTTTTTTTCAACATTTATTTATTTTTGGGACAGAGAGAGACAGAGCATGAACAGGGGAGGGTCAGAGAGAGAGGGAGACACAGAATCGGAAACAGGCTCCAGGCTCTGAGCCATCAGCCCAGAGCCTGACGCGGGGCTCGAACTCACGGGCCGCGAGATCGTGACCTGGCTGAAGTCGGACGCTTAACCGACTGCGCCACCCAGGCGCCCCTCTACATCGTAGTTTTAATGGTCATATATTACTGCATTAGATTGCCAGTCACCTTTTGATTATTAATATTTTCCCAACATTTATCATTTTAAATACCTTAGTCATGAAATTCCTTCTGTATGAATCTTTGTACACAACATGATAATTTTCTTCAAAATATTAGTAATAATCCAGGGGTCTGTACACTTTAAAATTTTTGAATATTTGTCTCAAGCAAATTTGTATCAATGTGCTCTCTTACAGTTGTATCCAAAAGGAACCATGTGCCAATAAACTGGACTCCCTAAGGATAATAGTATTGGTTTTAGTGACCATTTTCATAGTTGACGTATTGTATTTCATTCTTAATTCAATATGCATTCATTGGATGTTTATATATGATTATTGGTCATTTAGTCATTTTGAATAGTGTATGAAGTATGTGTCTGGTTTTGTTTTGTTTTGTTTTTTTCTTTTGGCCTGTTCAGTTAACTGGGCTATTAAATCAAGTGTACTTATACGGAAATTTGACATGGTCTCTTTAGAGAGAGAGTCTGGCATCTACAAAGGTTGAGGTATTTTTCTTTGGATTAAAAGTTCTTAACTTCTCATCATTATAGAGCAACTGTACTTGTATACCTTCTGATCTAAACATGTAGAAATTATTGAGAAAATACTTACATAAAAATGTATGTAGGTGTGCCTAGGAATATGGAGATATGTACATATGTACATACATGTATATACACATTATATATACATATATGTATATCCACATTATATATATATCCACTATATATATATATCCATATATATGTATATATCCATATATATATCTACTATATATATATCCATATATATGTATATATCCATATATATATCTACTATATATATATATATATATATATATATCCATCCAGTATCATATAGGAACCCTAATAGTGAATGGAAGCTAAACTCTTGAAGGCCAGGTTTTTAAAGACCAGAAATTGGTAGTGAGGATGGGTATTAAACTACTTTTGGTGAGTTGGGATCCAAAAGACTGAACAGTGGAATGTAATGAAGCCCATCTCCCTGTGTGAATCCCAGAAACCAGTATATTGCTTGTGACAAAGGGGAAAAAAAACTATAATGGGAAAATTGACAAATGTAACTACCTCAAAATTAAATATTCTGTTAAAGAAAAAGATGACATAAAAAGTTAAAAGACAAAGCCTGGGGAAAGTTATTTGAACATATATCAAACACAGTATCAGAGCTCAGGATATATAACAAACTGTTGCAAATAAGACACAAGCAAACAATTCAAGAGAAAATTGGATGCCGGATTGGAACAAGCATTTCACACAAGGTAAAACCCCAATGGCCTGTAAATATATGGAAACCGTCTAAACCACACAAATATTGAGGGATTGGAGAAGTGTCGTCTTTGCTCTCACTCCTGGTTTTTAAACTGTTTTTCTTCCTTCTCCTTCAAAACCCCAAGTCTTCTGAAATTTGTGCTGTGAGTCTTCATTAGCCGATGCTCCTCTTAATGCTTTGATCTACCAGCTAGCTACGTCATTTCCCATTTACCATTGTGTTCAGTAGCTATGCTGTCTACCATTTCTCATGTCATAATGTACTTGGACAGCTCAGCATCTGTAAGAATGATCTCTCTCATACTTTGTCTTCACAGTTCCTGAACAACCTGCTGCGATTTTCATTTCCTCCGTCAACCTCAGTCTCTGGCTCTCGTGCCGCTATTATTACCAATAGTTGCGCAGCTCTAAAATCTCCACTGCCGTCATCCTACACTCTAAGATTCCCTGTCCTTTCAGTTTATCTAGTCTGGAATTTTGTCTTCCGTAATTTTTCAAGCTCACTGAGACTTCCAGTTTGTTGTATTATTTATTACTATTACATATTAACCCCACAGCTTCACACATAGCTCCTTCCTTTGTTATCCAGCTTGGACTTTGTGTTCCAAAACTGGAGTGGCTCATTTCAATACCATCGTCCTTCTCTCCCAGCATAGTACACAACTGGCAAAGGATCAATATCCGCTATAACTAGGTATTTTTCTGCCCAGTGGGTTTACCTAAACAGATGAAGGCTGATTGGAGATTAGTGCACATTATAAGTGGATCTATTTACCATTAAATGAATGACTATTAATATTAAAACGGCGCCCTCTGCTGGTCAGAATTTCCTCAACATGTCTCTGCTATATATGCATTTTCATTCTTCCAGATTATTTCACATAGTGTACTTATCTTCCAGACTCTGTGTATGTCTTCCTCCTAAAACTGTATTGTAAGAAAAAAATGTATAGAAAAAAGTAGGCCAGTAATGTCCTCATGTCTCAACAATATGACCAAATTATTTGTATCTGTATGTATTCACTGCCTCTTCTCATGTTGTAAATGAAATAAAATGCATGCATCAAAGCCAGTTCCTCTGGGTCCTGCCCTCTCTCAGCATCTTAAAGACTTCATTTCTATGTTATCACATTCTCTCTGATATCATCAATTTATCTCACTCTACTGGATCATTCTCATTAGCATACAAATATATTCTTCTCAAAGAAACATTTCTCAATTAGCTAAAAATTTAAAACAAGTTTAGTTTTTAAATGAGAAAATAAGGGGCACCTGGGTGGCTAAGTCAGTTAAGCATCTGACTTCAGCTCAGGCATGATCTTGAGGTTTGTGAGTTCAAGCCCCGCGTTGGGCTCTGTGCTGATAGCTCAGAGCCTGGAGCCTGCTTCGGATTCTGTGTCTCCCTCTCTCTCTGCCCCTCCCCTGCTGGTTCTCTCTCTCTCTCTCAAAAAAAAAAAAAATAACCATTTAAAATATATATGTTATATGGGAAAATAAAATAAATTTATACATAATTTACTTGTAAGATACTTAAAATGAAATAGTTCTATGAGTGCTGAAATGGAAATTCACACCACCCCCACATGCTTCCGTTTGTACACACGTTTAAGGTTTTATGCATTTGCGCTTGAAATTTATAGGAGTTATATACCACATTTTTAACAATAATTACTCCTAGTAAGAAAAGTGAGATTTGATTGTGGAAGTAAGATTTATAACTTTTTTATTTTATCTATCTCTGTATTATTTGCACAAGAGTAATTTTGTAAACTAATCTGGCAGTAATATAAGTAACAGGAGTAGAAAGAATGTTTCAGTGACTTAGATTGTTATTATCCAATACTGGTCCAAGCTTCAAGGAAGATAAGGGGAAATTAATATTCATTGAGTTCCCACTACCTCCTGTGCTTGACTTTTACATATAGCATCTTATTTTTTCACTTAATTTTTATGTGTAGCAAGTAGTGTAATGCCTTTGACAGAAAGAACAATCTGAGTTGTGGAAGCTGATGGTGAGCTCAGTGTTTGAAAAGTTCTTTCCTTTAAGACTTCTTCCCTTCTCCTCAATTTAGGGTTGATCCATGTTGGAAATAAACAACAAAGTTCCTCCTAATTATTTTATAGCAAGAGCCAGCAAATCAGAAAGAGTAACATATTCTAAGGGCTTAATACATATCTGTTTAATTAATCAATACATGAATCTTGATTGGTTCACTTTTTGCTTATATAAAAAAATCAACACAAAATTAGTAGTGAGTCACCTGATTATACTCCACCATGATATTTATCAAGTCTTTTATGAAATAAAGGCTGCATACAATTGTACAAACCTCAAAGTTATTATTTTTTTTCAATCTTTCAAGAATATTCTTTCAGAAAAATAATAGGTTCCCAATTATAACCATAGTTTTATCAGTGTGGTCTTCTCTGTGATTAGGCAATTCATTATTATTCTATTAATTAGTGTAGTGATTTTTAACCTTGGCTGCACATTAGAATCACTTGGGGAGCTTTTAAAAATCTCATGCCCAGGAAGCTGAACTCCAAACCAATTACCTCAGAATCTCTGGGGGTGCAACCCAGGCATCAGTCCTTACAAATACTCCCCAGGTTGATTCGTATGTGCAGCAAGTTTGAGAATCACTAATTTAAGGGAAGTCACATGACTTGCCCTCATAACAAGAGATGAGAATTCTTTCATAAAAGCTACTATATCTCTGCAAACTGTGGCATGCAAAGTAAATGGAAATATCTGTGGTTTTTTTTTCCTTTTTGAAGAAAGTTATCATTTTATTTTTTTTTTTAATTTTTTTTTCAACGTTTATTTATTTTTGGGACAGAGAGAGACAGAGCATGAACGGGGGAGGGGCAGAGAGAGAGGGAGACACAGCATCAGAAACAGGCTCCAGGCTCCGAGCCATCAGCCCAGAGCCTGACGCGGGGCTCGAACTCACGGACCGCGAGATCGTGACCTGGCTGAAGTCGGACGCTTTACCGACTGCGCCACCCAGGCGCCCCAAGAAAGTTATCATTTTAAATGTAGAACAGAAACTAAACAGAAGGTTCGCCTATTAAAATGTAATTCTGGATCTTCATTTAGGCACACAGCCTGAGAGGGTGTTGGTAAATGGTATTTATTCAGGAAAGGTTGGCATCTTACAAGTAGCTTCAGCTAAAGTTGGGATTTGCCCAGGGCAATAGTACAATTAATGAAGACAGAGAAGTGCTAAATCACAAGCTCCGTGATTTGTGTTTTGATTGACTTCATGGAATTGTGAGAGTTACATTTTAAGTCTGATCCTCACAGGCTTTCTATAATCAATTACAGCCTAAAATAATCATTTCTGCTTATTAAATCTGAACTTGCGAATGCAAATACATGTATGTGAATACAGATTAGAATTTGAAGATAAATGGAAACTAATGCTTCCTGTATATTTGATTTCTCCTTCCAGCAGAAAGAGTAACTCAATTGCATGTTTAATTTTCCTTCATTAATTGTACATTATACTTTTAGATGTTCCTTTAATATCTGTGACTCAGGATGTTGTACGTTATTATTCTACACAAGCATAATATTCTTAGGAGATTTTGCATGATTTCCTGAGGCATCAGAATAAATTTTTTAGAGTGATATTTTTTCATGTGGTTTCTAATTCATAACATTTCAGAATTCATAAAATTATATTCATAACTTAAATTGTGTACTTAATTTGTTAATTGTGTCTATTCTATTCAGCAAATATTTTTGATAATAAACCATATCTCAATATTATGGTCATGCTGGGGCCTATATGAAAAAATACCATTGGTCTTGTTCTAAAGGGTATTCAAATATTTTAAGAGTCAACATATGATATGCATGAGAACAAAGAAATATGCAAAACATTAAATATGCTCACATAGGAATATACTCACACAGAAAAATGGATAGCAGGTAACAATTTTAATTCAATTACCCTATAGTTACGGCTTGTGTCGGCTTTGAGCTTACTTACATCAACAAAATAAAATGACCAACGTCTTCATAGACTTTACTGATGAGTGTCTGTGTATATGTGCGCATGTGTAGGAACACAATTATCGTATAAGTGTGTTCATTGAAACTTGATATAGTGCAAGTGTGTGAAGAGCACACACTAGAAGAATATTTTCCAGGAGGAACTAACCCCAACCTGTGCTAGAGCCTGGGAATACTAAGGCCAAGTGAAACTACTGTACAATATTTGTGGCACAGATCCAGAGGAGGGAGGAAGAGGGAGGGAGGGAGGGAGGAAGGGAGGGAGTACAGCATGGTTAAGTGTGTGTTTCTACCAGAGCGTGGCAGGTGTGTTGCCTTTAGGATACTAAAAGGTATCCAGATAGAGGTTAGAAGATATCAAACAGATTGCCCGATGTAGGCGAGGTGCCCAAGATGAGGCTGAAGAGGTAGGCAGGAGAGTGGTAAAGCTAAGCCAAAACATATTACATATTACATCAGGGCTGCCTGAGGACCTTGCACGGTGATGTTTTCACTGACGAAACCTTGATGCCCAAGTTGGCTATTCGAAGGAGGGGCTTCCAATACATTCAGGTCGCACCATGACCCCTCTTTATAGGAGGCCACTCTTGGTGGCATGCACTCTTGGTAGGAGCATGCTTCCTCTCCTGCCTACCACAGGTCAGCAGGACTGCATGGAGAGGGGTCAAGCAGCATCATGTACTCAAGTTATGCCTTCTCTGGTACTCAGGGGCTGCTAGATGTCATAAAGTCCTCCCTGTACCAAAAAAGCAAGGTAAGTAGAGGCTTCACTCCCTGGGAGATATTCCCACTGCTCTGAATTTGAACTCCAGGGACTTTTCCTCTTCCAAAACCCATGGGTCTCCCACCACCAAAGTTTACAACTACCTCCAAGAATATAATTACTTAGCAAACTTTTTTTAGTGGGAGAAAGTTATGGCAAAGAGAAGCCCTTGATCATCATTACATTCAGGAGAGTTTTAACTAATGATCCCTCTGGCTGGGTACCAAATTTCGAAAAAGCTGGTAAGCACTTTGAAGGCTTTGTATCTTGTTCTACAACCTCAATAGGTAGTCTTTGAAGAATTTTATTTTTTTTTTTCTTTTCTTTTTTTTTTTTCTGAAATTTATTGACAAATTGGTTTCCATACAACACCCAGTGCTCATCCCAAAAGGTGCCCTCCTCAATACCCATCACCCACCCTCTCCTCCCTCCCACCCCCCATCAACCCTCAGTTTGTTCTCAGTTTTTAACAGTCTCTTATGCTTTGGCTCTCTCCCATTCTAACCTCTTTTTTTTTTTTTTCCTTCCCCTCCCCCATGGGTTCCTGTTAAGTTTCTCAGGATCCACATAAGAGTGAGACCATATGGTATCTGTCTTTCTCTGTATGGCTTATTTCACTTAGCATCACACTCTCCAGTTCCATCCATGTTGCTACAAAAGGCCATATTTCATTTTTTCTCATTGCCATGTAATATTCCATTGTGTATATAAACCACAATTTCTTTATCCATTCATCAGTTGATGGACATTTAGGCTCTTTCCATAATTTGGCTATTGTTGAGAGTGCTGCTATGAACATTGGGGTACAAGTGGCCCTATGCATCAGTGCTCCTGTATCCCTTGGATAAATTCCTAGCAGTGCTATTGCTGGGTCATAGGGGAGGTCTATTTTTAATTTTCTGAGGAACCTCCACACTGCTTTCCAGAGCGGCTGCACCAATTTGCATTCCCACCAACAGTGCAAGAGGGTTCCCGTTTCTCCACATCCTCTCCAGCATCTATAGTCTCCTGATTTGTTCATTTTGGCCACTCTGACTGGCGTGAGGTGATACCTGAGTGTGGTTTTGATTTGTATTTCCCTGATAAGGAGCGACGCTGAACATCTTTTCATGTGCCTGTTGGCCATCCGGATGTCTTCTTTAGAGAAGTGTCTATTCATGTTTTCTGCCCATTTCTTCACTGGGTTATTTGTTTTTCGGGTGTGGAGTTTGGTGAGCTCTTTATAGATTTTGGATACTAGCCCTTTGTCCGATATGTCATTTGTGAATATCTTTTCCCATTCCGTTGGTTGCCTTTTAGTTTTGTTGGTTGTTTCCTTTGCTGTGCAGAAGCTTTTTATCTTCATAAGGTCCCAGTAATTCACTTTTGCTTTTAATTCCCTTGCCTTTGGGGATGTGTCGAGTAAGAGATTGCTACGGCTGAGGTCAGAGAGGTCTTTTCCTGCTTTCTCCTCTAAGGTTTTGATGGTTTCCTGTCTCACATTTAGGTCCTTTATCCATTTTGAGTTTATTTTTGTGAATGGTGTGAGAAAGTGGTCTAGTTTCAACCTTCTGCCTGTTGCTGTCCAGTTCTCCCAGCACCATTTGTTAAAGAGGCTGTCTTTTTTCCATTGGATGTTCTTTCCTGCTTTGTCAAAGATGAGTTGGCCATACGTTTGTGGGTCTAGTTCTGGGGTTTCTATTCTATTCCATTGGTCTATGTGTCTGTTTTGGTGCCAATACCATGCTGTCTTGATGATGACAGCTTTGTAGTAGAGGCTAAAGTCTGGGATTGTGATGCCTCCTGCTTTGGTCTTCTTCTTCAAAATTCCTTTGGCTATTCGGGGCCTTTTGTGGTTCCATATGAATTTTAGGATTGCTTGTTCTAGTTTCGAGAAGAATGATGGTGCAATTTTGATTGGGATTGCATTGAATGTGTAGATAGCTTTGGGTAGTATTGACATTTTGACAATATTTATTTTTCCAATCCATGAGCAGGGAATGTCTTTCCATTTCTTTAAATCTTCTTCCATTTCCTTCAGAAGCTTTCTATAGTTTTCAGCATACAGATCCTTTACATCTTTGGTTAGATTTATTCCTAGGTATTTTATGCTTCTTGGTGCAATTGTGAATGGGATCAGTTTCTTTATTTGTCTTTCTGTTGCTTCATTGTTAGTGTATAAGAATGCAACTGATTTCTGTACATTGATTTTGTATCCTGCAACTTTGCTGAATTCATGTATCAGTTCTAGCAGACTTTTGGTGGAGTCTATCGGATTTTCCATGTATAATATCATGTCATCTGCAAAAAGTGAAAGCTTGACTTCATCTTTGCCAATTTTGATGCCTTTGATTTCCTTTTGTTGTCTGATTGCTGATGCTAGAACTTCCAGCACTATGTTAAACAGCAGCGGTGAGAGTGGGCATCCTTGTCGTGTTCCTGATCTCAGGGAGAAAGCTCTCAGTTTTTCCCCGTTGAGGATGATGTTAGCTGTGGGCTTTTCATAAATGGCTTTTATGATCTTTAAGTATGTTCCTTCTATCCTGATGAAGAATTTTAAATATAGGCATGACATGATTGATTTTGCCCTACAATAAAATATAATTCTAACTCTACTATACAGTACTAATTAGAAGCTCTAATTTAAGATGTCATATAAGAATATACTGCTCTCTCCTACTTCAAACTCACAGGAATAACGGAAACGTTATGTATTTTATAAATCATAGCCAAGACAAAATATGAAAAAGATACAACAAATGAAAAGCAAATGAAAATAACAATGAAAAGCAGAAAGGAATATTTCACATACCATGAAGACTAGATTAACCTGAAGGAACTTCTGCTGAAAAATATCTAGCAGTTTTGAGTAAAATATTCAACCAAGTCTTAAGTATAGAACAGAATTTACAATAAATTAAGAGGGCATCCCCACAGATTAAAAAAAAAAGGCATAGGTAATGAGAGCCTCGGTGGTGTTAAAGGTAAACTGAGGCATTTTAAAATTTACAAGAATGTGTTTGAGTCTTCATTGATTTGACTGGAGCAGCACCACATCGAAAGTAGTTAGGCGTGCTCCACCAACAAGAGCTAGGGGACAGGTTTTTCATAGAACATGTAAGCTAAACAAGAAAAATCTTTGGCCTTAGTTTAAGCAGTTGCCTTATTTGGGAAAGCCTAGTTGCCTGTGTGTGATTGGTTGTTCTTAAGTTTCATTTTCTACGATTCAAATGTGTTGACTCTGAGCTAGGTGTTGGTTTGCTTACTTAGGCTACCAACACAGTAGGGCCACTCAGTCTAATTGAGTCCTTGCTTAAATACTTGAACAGTGGTCGATGGGTGCAGAATCTTTGATTCTTCTAAAATAATTTGCTGACTTCATTAACCAAAGTCTCGGGCCACAATGGCCACACAGATATATAATTCAGAATAAAGGCATTCATGAAGCCTCTGATAAGGTTGTCCAGGAAGACTGTACCTCCAATGGAATATAAGGGGGAAAGGAGGAGATTAAACGGTTGGAAAACAAAGGGAGATGAAACCAAAATTTGTATTTACTAACCTGGACTTTGGGGAAGAAAGCATACATTAATATTTGAATCACATACTTGCCTTGATGAAGGTTTGGAAATTTAATTTATACTGCTTGCGTTGACTAAATACCTTGAAGCTAAAAATGTAAGAAAAACTGGTACAGAACTGCTAATGACCCTGGGTGCGTCTAAGAGTAGCAAATATAAAAATCCTCAGGAAAATGTACTTTCGAACCAAACCTCAAAGGATTCTCCCTATTAAACTCCTGCTGAACAGAAGCTCACCGTCTAAAATTAGAAAAAACAGTAGGACTCATCACTGTAAGCAAACGTCAACAGAATTAGCAAACAGCAGAATGAGAGCTATGAGTTATTCAGATGGTAGAATTATTGATTATAGGTGGTAAACTGAATGTTTCACATGATTGCATGAAGCAGAAAGATTTTAAGAAAAATTAATAAAGTAGATTTAAATTTTTTGTAAGTAAGCTCCACACCCAACATGGGGCTTGAACTCACAACCCTGAGACCAGGAGTCAGATAATCTACTGACTGAGGAAGCCAGACAGCCCAATCAAAGTGGATTTTATGTTATTTTTTATGATATTGTTAATGTTTATTCATGTATTTTTGAGAGAGAGAGCATGCGAGCGGGGAAGGGGCAGAGAGAGAAGAAGACAGAGAATCCCAAGCAGGTTCTGTGCTGTCTGCACGGAGCCCATTGTGGGGCTCGAACCCACGAACTGTGAAATCATGACCTCAACCAAAACCAAAGAGTCAGAAGCTTAACTGACTGAGCCACTCAGACAACCCAAAGTGGATTTTAAAAAGAGAAATGATAAAGCAATGATAGTACAGGTCTCAAATTAGCAGGAAAAAAACAAAAACAAAACTGGTAGGTATCTCAAAATTGAAAAGATCCCCTGAATGCAGAACAGACTAAATAACTATAATAAATATATGAAAAAATAACAACTAGTTCTCAAACCTAGATATAACATAAATTCAGAAAAGCAAGAATAAAGAGAGAATTCCTAAGAACTTTTAGAAAGGGAAATGAGTAGCTTATATCCATCCGTACGGGAGTACATGTCACATAACCAGCAAAACATCTTATTAATACTGAATGTTAAAATAACATGCATTAGTTTTCAAAGGTCTGAAGGAGAGTAACCTTTGCCTTAGAATCTTACGCTTAGGTAAACTATCACCAACTGAGAAAGATAAACAAAAACAATTTGAATTATACAAGGTTTCAGAAAGTGTCTCACAGATCCATTCTTTTTTTTTTTTTTTTTTTGATGTTTGTTTTTGAGAAAGAGAGAGAGAGAGGGAAGGGCAGAGAGAGAGGGAGGGAGACACAGAATCCGAAGCAGGCTCCAGGATCTTAGCTGTCAGCACTGAGCCTGATGCAGGGATCAAACTCACGAACCACAAGATCATGACCTGAGTCGAAGTCACAGGCTTAACTGACTGAGCCACCCAGGTGCCCCACTCACAGATCCTTTCTGAAAGAATTATTAGAGAATTTACTCCAAGGAGAAGGAAAAAAGAGGAGGCAAAAGTGAGATGGTATAGTCATAATCAGGAAAGAAATAAAAAGCACTTATTAAATTGCAAAGGCTTTGGTTTTAAATGCATGGATTAAAAAACAAGTTAAGATTGAAAATAAATTGTTTCTAATTCAAGAAGCATGAAAAGTTACTAATGCAAAATTTAATAAAAGACTTAGCTAAAAAACAAATCTAAAAAAGATCAAGTTGATTGCTAAAACTGAAAGTAAAAGTGGCTTTTAAAGTTATGATTCAGCTGGGGCGCCTGGGTGGCTTGGTCGGTTAAGCGTCTGACTTCAGCTCAGGTCATGATCTCACGGTCCGTGAGTTGGAGCCCCGCGTCGGGCTCTGTGCTGACAGCTCAGAGCCTGGAGCCTGTTTCAGATTCTGTGTCTCCCTCTCTCTCTTGCCCCTCCCCTGTTCATGCTCTGTATCTCTCTGTCTCAAAAATAAATAAACGTTAAAAAAAAATTTTTTTTAAAAAGTTATGATTCAGCAAATAGAGGGACAACACATAAAAATGTATTTGTATTTACTTCCTGTTTAATTCCAGAAAGAAAAATATTCCTGAAACTTTGTGTGCCTAATAACATGGAATCAAAACATATAAAAGCTGAATGAATGAGTGAGTGAGTGAAAGAAATGGTCAACTTCACAATCATACTGAAGGACTTCAACTTATCTCCCTTAGAAATTTATATGTTGAACAGATATAACACTAAGAATATAGAATATTTGTACAACATACTAAGTTGATCTCAACAATTTCTTTGTATAAAATCCTGCACTCGACAATCAGTGAATGTATGCCCTTTCTTAGCATGACCATGGGCTAAAACTCAGTTGCATATGTTTCTACAGCTGATTCTATAATCTAGAATCAGGTGCCAAGAAAGTTATTGGTTGATCTTAGCTAGGTTTGGAATACTGCCATAAACGAAGGGTCAAGAGATTTTTAGATAATGGAATAATATTGCTTGAAAAAGTTACTATAGCTACTATTAGAGGTAAAGACATCTTTTTTTTTCTCACTATTAATTTTTATGCCTGGTATGTTCCAGAATCCAGAAGAATAGATATATCAGAGTATTTCTCAAGAAGTCAGAAGATCTGCATACAGGATCCTAATCAACAAAACATAAAGTCTTCTGAAAGAGTCATTTAGTTCATCTAATGGCTACAGGTTTGGACATGATGATATCTAAGTCACCCACCCATCCCTAAGATTTTATTATTTTCTGATTTCTCATGATTTTGGTTTTAGCTTTATATTCTCTAGTAGCATCCTGCAGACATTCTAGCTAGATAGCACTGTGGTCACCTATTTACTCCTCAGTATTCTCCACTAATCTATATAGCCTTACCAGCCAAGGATTTTATCTTTTGAGCATTACATTCCTAGTAACTATCATGGTCTCCATCACACAGAAGACGCTCAGTAAATGCTTACTGAATAACTGAATTATTAAATGATAAGTAAGTCAAGGATTTCATTACAAGAGTTTTAAAAATGTGTTCCAGGAAATGCTTGGCCTCACTGAGACCTTTTCAAGGGTTTACAGACTCAAAAATATTTTCATAATAATGGTAAGACATTACCTGTTTTTGTGTTTGTTTTACTTCTAGTCTCTTTGAGGCATGTAGAGATCAGGGGACGTTAAGGAATACACTGGAAATTACGGAGCTAGAGGGTCAGAGAACAAACAGGAGAGAGTCAAGCTTGTCCATCTAAGATAACGGCCAAGGACCAGTTCTGTTGCTCTGATTTGACCAGACCAGTTCAACTGCTCTGATTTGATATTAAACCTGTCCATAATATATACAGCTTATATAACCTCCTTTATCCTTTCTTTCAAAATATACTTTTGCTTCAAAATAAACTCTAAAGTTATTAGAGACCTAAATACTTTAATTGTTGAGTTTCTCGATCCTTTCAAGCGTTGTTTGCTTCAGCACTAATATTGGACACTATATATGTGGAAATGCTCCGAGTTCCCTGTGGGAGATTTATCATATTTAATACAAGCTAAAATACTTCATTGTTATAAACCTGGCTCCATGGCAAAAAATAGAGTAAAAAGCTCCAGGGAGAAATCTCTCCTTCTATGTAATATCATAACATTTTAGAGCTGCCAGAGACTTTAGTGATGATTTGATTCACTGATCTGCTTCAAATGATTAAATTATGGCCTACCAAAGCTAAGAAGAGCCTGATGCTTTCTTTAGGGAATAATTTAGCATTGTGGAGGGGAAAAAAAAAAAAAACCTTTCTCCAATTATCTAGTAAAGAGTTAAGCATGGATCCAATTACTTGCAGGTGTATTTTGGGTTAATTTAGGCGACTGGTGCTCTTTCCTCTAATTCTCATCTCGCTAGTCCTTGAAACAGTTGCAGTGTGATGTCTTCAATCCTATCAAGAGGAAAGGTAAGGGACAATCAGTATGAATTCATACTAGGCCCTGAAAGCAAACCAAGCAGTGATGAAATGTATCTATTGTCAGACATGGCTTACTTGCTTAGTTGTCTCGTCCAGTATTCTTCGGGAAGAATTTGGAGCTTTACAGTTCCCTCTGTAGTTTGTGAAAAAAAATCTTCTGGGAGTCTACGAGTTTTGTGGGTTATATTGTGTGTCAAAAATATTCATTTCTAACAGTCACAAATTACCTATGCCCTTTCCAGAATTCCGTGTACACGAAATCCTAAAATTTTGCAGTATATTATCACTTTCCCAGAAAAAAGAGGGAAATAAACAGTGCAGTGTAATAGAACCTCTCTCCCTCAACTTACTCTTACAGTGCTACCACTGTATTAGGATTGTTATGTAACTTTTATTTCACATTGTGTCACAGCAGAGCATCATTTGTTTTCAGGGAAAAAATTATTTTTATTTTTGAGGATAATGACTTTCCATATGTACAAATCTAAACATAAATATTTAATTATACTAAAGGAAATAAATGCATTCGTGTGCCCTCTGATCTGTTCCCCTTTAAGTTTTTTTTTTTTTTTTTTTGTAAACCAATACATTTTAGCCAGTACTTGAGAACAAACATGACATATTTGGTGATGCCAAATCATATGTCCAAAGGGATGGAGAATATGTGTGAGGAGCTGATGAATAATGATTAATTGTGATTATGATGATTAGGAATAAATGATACGTCCTGGATATTTTGTAGTTCTGTCTCCCCTCCCATTTGTATAACAGATGACAAATGCAAAGTACAGCTGCATCGCAATTAAATGCCTTTTTCTTTGTAGAATTAAAACCCTTTTTGAGACTGTTTAATATGCTGGGTCTATAAGGCAACTATACACACAACTGAATCAATCTGTGACATTAGGATTTAACCAAAATTATAGAAAATGATACTGGTCTAAATAATTTACAAAATCACAGAAAATATTTATGATGTGAGTAAGTGCTTAAAAATGACAAAAATATCAAAATTTACTTAAACCATATACGTTTTACAAGAGGAAAGTGTTTATTGCCAGAATTGAACAGGTAGAATATTCCCTTTTCGTGTAAGGCACCTATATAAAGGCAGAAATGCCAATTTTTGGCATGGATGCTCTCGGATTTAGTTCAGTCAACACCCCTACAAGGTGGTACAAGAGAAAAGCATTGAGAAGTTTGTTGATAATACAGGGTCATTCCAGAATCCCATTTTGGCTGTCCTCTTCAGCAGCATTTTAAGCCCCTGGAACCGACTCGTAAAATCTTTTTGATTTGGGAAATGATTTTTCTTCTTTCTGCCACAAAACTAAAAATTCTTTCTTGTAACAATAGTATCTGTTAAATGTCGAAGATGTGTTGTGTGTTTAGCAGAGTTGCAATGCTCTCAGTGGTTCAACAAGATGCCAGCTGTAGTTTAGATGACTCACCAGGTAGGTAGCAATCATTGTGCATTTATTGTCTTTGTTTCCACTCTAGACTGACTACCAGAATGTGGAGCGGTACACAGTCCTAATACTAATTGAATCACTTCCTGAAAATTTGAAAAAGCTTCTTTTTTTTTTATCACATTCCTCTTTTTTTTACATTTATTGTTTAGCTACTATGATTGTCTCTTAACCTTGTTGTGGATTGAGACCATGAATGAAAGAATTTTCTCTTCCTTACTTTCAAATCCTCAGTACTTAGCACAGGGTAAGTATGCACTAAATAAATATCAACTGAGTAATGATGATAATGAATGAGTAAATTATTCTATGAATACTGCTAACTCATTAATTTCATTTCACTGTGAATAACAACACTTTTAGTAAGATTCCCAGTGTTGTTATTAGTAGTTAATAAAAGCACCGTGACTAGTATCTGCTCAAGTGGAATATTGGAATATAAATAGAAGAGTAAAAGCCGTTGCTTTGAAAATCCCAGCTATCCACCCGATTTAATTGTTCTCTGACTCAATATTGGTTGTGAAGCAAAACCTATGTACATCATGATAGAAAATTCAGACATCATAATTAAGACTGACCTTCTCTGTCTATTGTCTATCATCTGATTCTTTTTTGCAAATATATCCCCAAAGCTTTTGTTTATCACATTGACTGAAATGTCAAGGTCTCTGATGATTATGACTCTCAGAGAAAAGCTTTATCCAAAAAATGTAGCACTTGGAATACTTAAAAAAATTACTACATAAAATTGAGTTTTTATTTTGAGCTCTGCAGTATTCTAACTTTATAGCTATTTATTTTATTCTCTGAATTTCAGAAGTTAAATAAACACAATTATAACAGTAACTCGTGCTTCTCAATGGGAAAGAAAGAAACAAAGTGTCACAACAATTATCAGAATAGGATAAATGACAGTGGCGTTTTAGGATTAAAGTATGAGCCTTCACCAGTATGAGTTCTAGGATTAGCCACTTGTTTGTGAGACAGTCTGGTGTGAGTCAAGGATGAGGAGGAGGGATAACGAATTCTCTAAAATATAAGGCATGTTTGGGAGAGCAGAACAGAAAGTATAAAAGGACCAGGCCTTTGGGAGCCCCTAAAAGATTAATTCCAAGGTCTATCCAGATTGAAAGCTGTGCAACATTTTCAAATTATCATGCACACAAAACTAGTGTATAATTAGTAACAATTTGTAATATAATTGTATCTGTGCAGAAACGGGAAGGATAAAAAGCCTTTAATGTAGTGTATTAGGCTCTACATGACTTAATCCATGTCTGTTTGAGTCAGCACCCAATTCACTGTATGTGTTTTTGTAAAAAGTAACTCCTTTCAGATTATTTAACTTCCTCGTTGTCTCTCAATTTTGGATCTTTTCAGACTGTGCTCTTCCTGTCTGGAAGACTTCTTCCCTCCCTCGTTCTCACTTCCTTGGGTAATTCTTATTCACCCTCTGTAACCCAACTGGGAAATCACTTTGCAAAGGCTTGGCTGACTCCATCAGAATTATGTATCCTTTCCATGTTCTCATATCTCAACCCAGAGTTGGTCACATTGGATTGTAACTCAAGTTATGCTCTCTACCATAAGCCTCTTAAGTTCTGTGAAGGCAGGAGATAATTCCAGCACCAGTATCCCTCTTGTTCATTATTACATGTCTAATTCCTAGCACAGTGCATGTTTCATATAGTAAGTGCATCTATTGATTTAAATCAAAATGGAAGGCTGAAGAAAGGAGGTTATTCATTAAGCTTTCATCAGCTGCTTATTATAGAGCCTAAATAACTCAGAGGAATCAGAAACTAATAATAGTAGGCAAGGACATAGAAACCAAGACAAAAGGTCAGCTGCAAACAGTTCAGGAATTCAGACCAGCAATTTGGGCAGGAGGATAGTTATGTCATGCAACAGCCTGGGCAGCAGGATTGGAGAAATGGGTCATTTGATGGCAAAGAGAGGACCAAGAATATAGTAGCAGGTAGAATTGAAGTAAACCTCAGCTTTAGACAGAAACTGTTTTGTGCTCTTATTTTCAAGGCAAAAGGTGATATTTAATCGAACTTGAGGAGAGAATAGAGTAACATTTGGCATTTGCCTTAAAAATATTTTCTTTTATTTGGTCAGCTTTATTAAAATATAATTTATGCGTAGGAAAATGCATCTTTTTCAGAGTGCGGTTCTGTGAGTTTTGACGAATGTATGCGGTCCAAGCAACACCACAGTTACCTGACAGATCAGTTCCATGACTCCAGCCCTTTGTGCCCCTTTGTATTTAATCCCAAACCCTCACCTCCAGTTTCTGGCAACCAATGATCTATTTTCTAATCCCTATAGATGTGACTGTTCCAGAATTTGATATAAATGGAATAATAAATTGTGTGACCTTTTGAGCCTGGCTTCCTATCACTAGCATAATGCACTTATGATTCATTCATGTTTTTATAAGTTTTACATTTGTTTTAGTTTTTAACTCCACTATCACAAATTCTGCAGTTAAACTTTCCACATATGTGGGAAAATCACGGGGGTCTGCACATCCAGAGTGCGACAGGCAAGCCTTGCTCTGGGAAAACCAACTTCATGATCATGTTATCACCCCTATCAGGTAAGTATTTATTAGATTATCTTTTATTGCTGAGCAATACTCCACTGTAGGATATATCACAGATTATCCATTCTCCCCCTGAAGGCCATTTGGTTTGCTTCTAGTTTTGAGAAATTATGAATAAAGCCACCATAAATACTCATATGCATAAATATTCATGTATATGTTTCTTGTGTGAAGATAAATTTCTTCCCCCTCAGGTAAAATAAATATTTAACCTGAACACAAGGGCCAGACGGTTTTCCAGACTTGCTATAATATTGTGAATTTTAAGCAGCCACGTGTGAGCATTCCAGTTGCTCAACATCCTTTCTAGCCTTTGAGATTGTCAGATTGTTTATCTGAGCGTTCTACTTTGCTTTTTATTTTATTTGTGTTTTGGCATTTCTAATTGGTGGGTAGTAGTATCTCATAGTGGCATAATGATATTGAGGATCTCTCTTTCTTGTGGTTAATGTCAGACATCTTTTCCTCATTGATGTGTTTGTTTAAATCCTTTATCCATTTGTACTTCGGATGTTTGTTTTCTTATTAGTAATTGAGTTTTGAGATTCCTCTATGTATCTTAGATGCAAGTCCCTTACCAGCTATGTTTGTAAATGTTTACCACAGTCTGTGGTGTTTCCTTTCATTCTTTTAACATCTTTAGAAGAGCAGAAATTTTACACATATATAATATCCATTATAAATTTATTACGAATCAGTTTTGACGTTGTGTTTAAGAAATGTTACTACCTCAGGCCCCTGGGCGGCTCAGTCAGTTAAACATCTGATCTTGGCTCAGGTCATGATCTCGTGGTGTCTTGACTTCAAGCCCCGCATCAAGCTCTCTGCTGTCAACGTGGAGCCCACTTCGGATCCTCTGTCTGCCTCCCCCACTCTTGCTTTCTCTTTCTCAAAAATAAATAAACATTTAAAAAAAAAGTAAAAGAGATGTTACTACCTCAGATTTACAAAGATGCTTTTCTATGTTTCTTCAATGAGTTTTATGGTTTCAGGTTTACATGTAGGTCTATGATTCAAGTTGATTTCATTTTTTATGTTATTTAAAATACAAGTTATTTTTTATATTAAATATAATTTATTGTCAAATTGGTTTCCATACAACACCCAGTGCTCATCCCAACAGGTGCCCTCCTCCATGCCCATCACCCACTTTCCCCTCTCCCCCACCTCCCATCACCCCTCAGTTTGTTGTCAGTATTTATATTCATATTTCCTTATGGATATCTAACACTTGCAGGATCATTTGTTGAAAATGCTATTCTTTCTCCAATGTATTACCTTTGCACTTTTCTTAAAATCAATTGACGACCCTCTCACCACTCCTTTTCAACATGGTGTTAGAAATCCTTGCTAATGCAATAAGGTTAGAAAAGGAAGTAGAAGGTGTACAGATTGGAAAGGACTAATAAAACTGTCTTTGCGGATGACCTGATAATCTATCCAGAAAATCTGAAAAAATTGACAAAAAAAGTCCGTTGCTTTCCTATATAAAGATCAAGTGCAACTTGAAATAAAAAACATAATACCATTTATATTAACATTGCCCAAAATGAAATACTGAAGTATAAATCTAGCAAAATATGTACAAGATCTATATGAGGTAATGTTCATTAATATTGTCTAGATGTCAGTGCTTCCCAACTTGATCTATAGATTCCACATAATACTGGTCAAATTTCCTAAAGTTATTTTATGGATATACACAAACTGATTCTAATATTTATATGGAGAGGCAAAAGACATAGAATCGGTGACACAATATTACAGGAGAAGAACAAAGTTGGAAGACTGACTCCCATTCTACTTCAAGACTTATTGTAAAGTTAAAGCAATCAAGACAGTGTGTTATTGGCAAAAGAGTAGATAAATAGATCGATGGAACAGAAGAGAATCTGGAAATAGATTCCCATGAATATAGTCAACTGAATTTTGATAAGAGCAGCAAAGGCCAACATCACCTTTTCAACAAGTGGTGGTGGAACAAGTAGAAATCAGCATGCAAAAAAAAATGATATTAATAAGCTAGACAGATATCATATACCCTTGACAAAAATTAACTCAAAATGAACTGTAGACCTAAAAGTAAAATGCAATATTACAAAATTGGAAGGTAACATAAGAGAAATTCAAGATGGCCTTGAAGATGGGGATAACTTTTTAGATACAACACCAAAGACATGATCCATGAAAAAAAATTATTAATCAACTGGACTTTATTAAAATTTAAAACTTCTGCTCTAAGACAGTGTCAAGAGAATGAGAAGACAATCTTAAAACTGAGGAAAAAATTTACAAAGGACACATCTGATAAAGGACTACTATTCAGAATATAGAAAACAAAAAACTCTTAATAAGGAAAAGAAAAACAACTAAAAATGGGTCAAAAGCATTAGCAAATACCACACCAAAGATATAGAGCTGGCAAATAAACATATGAAGAAGTGCTCCATATCATATGTCATCAGAGAAATGCAAGTTAAAACAGCAATGAGAGACCACTGTGTGTCTATTAGAATGACCATCACCCAGAATACTGACATCAAGCGCTGGTGAGGATGCAGAGCAAGAGAAACTCTTATCATTTCTGGTGAAAATGCAAAATGGCACACTTTGGAAGGCAATTTGGCAATTTCTTACAAAACTAGACCGCCTCTTACCATAGAGTCCAGCAATTGTGCTCCCTGGTATTCACCCAAAGGAGCTGGAAACTTAGGTTCACACAAAACCCTAGGTACAGGTGTTTATAATAGCTCCATTCTTAATCGCCAAAACTTGGAAGCAACCAAGGTGTCCTTCAGTAGGTGAATGGATAAATGGTGGTACATCCAGACAATGGATTATTCAGTGCTAAAAAGAAGTGAAATAGCAAGCCATAAAAAGACATGGAGGATACTTCAATGTACATTAATAAGTGAATGATATTCTGGAAAAGACAGAACTATGGGGATAAGAAAAAGAAAAAGATCAGTGATTGCCAGGGTTGGAGGGAGAAAGAAAAGGATGAATAGGCAGAGCATAGGCAGAGCATAAAATAGAACTTATTAAGTTCTTTTTTTGGTTACCATTATCAGTAATTTATACTTTGCAGGATTTCTAGGACAGTGAATATACTCTGTATAATACCGTAATGATGGATATCATTATGTATTTTTCCAGCCCTATGGAATGTATAACACCAAGGGTGAACCCTAAGGTGAACTATGAACTTGGAGTGATTATGATGTGTCACTGTAGGTTCCTCTTTTGCAATAAATGTACCCTTCCAGTGAGTGATGATGATAATGGGGAAAGGAACATGTGGGAAATGTCTGTGCTTTCTTCTCAGTTTTGTGAACGGAAAACTTCTCTAAATAATTAAGTCTTTAAAAACATTAATTAACCAAATGTATAGGCTTATATTAAGATGTTTATTTTGCACCATGGATTTATGTTTCTATCCTTCCTCCAATACCACATTTTCTTAACTAATCTAACTTTATAACAATTACTAACATCGAGTAAAGTGTATCTTTCAATTTCATTCTTTTTCAAAAATGCCTTTTTGCTCTTCTAGTTCCTTCGTATTTTCATATAAGTTTTTAGAATCAACTTGTTTATTTTGAGGAAAATTCTTGCTGGGATTTTGATTCTTGCTGTATTAGTTGAATCTTTAGATCAGTTTTGTTAGACTTGCCATGTTAACACTATTGAGTCTTCCAATTATGAACTCTACTTATTTCTTTTTTTGATTATCATTATCAGTAATTTATACTTTCCAGCACACAGATCTTGCCTATATTTTGTCAGATTCATAGCTAAGTGTTTCATGTTTAGGTGCAAATTTAAATTTTTTTGTAAACCTTTAAAAATTTTAGAATAGAGTTAGGTTAACAAAATTTTCAAAGTACAGAGTTCCAGTATAGCCCTCACCCATTGTTAACAACTAAGGAACCAACACTGTTCATTTGTTATTAATAAAACTTCACTCTTTGTTAGTACTTCCTTATTGTCCTTTTTCTGTTCCTAGATCCTATTCCAAATACCACCTTACATGTATTTAGTTGTCATGTCTCCTTAGGTCCTCTGATCTGCTACACTTTCTCAAACTTTCCTTGTTGGTGGTGATCTTAACAATTTTGAGGAGTATTAGTCAGATGTCTTGTAGAATTCTTTTCAGTTGAGATTCATCTGATCTTTTTCTTATGTTTAGACTGGAGTTGGGAGTTTGGGAAGAAGGCTACAGAGATAAAGTGCCATTCTCACCACATCATATCAGGAGTACATGCTATTGGCATGACTTATGACTGTTGATGTTAACTTTGATCATTTGGCATAATTAAGTTTGCCACAGTTCTCCACTGCAAAACTGATTTTTAAATGGTATTTTCAAAGTTGTTTCCTGTTTTTCACTGTTAGCACATAGAAATACAATTGGTTTTTCTGTATTGACCTTTTATCCTGTGATCTCGCTAAACTCACTTGTTAGTTCTTTTAGCTTTTTGTAGATTATATTGGATATCCAATGTAGAAAATCATGTCATCTGCAAATAGTTACTGTTTTATTTTTTCATATCCAATCCGTATGTCATTTATATATGCATGAACTTATGTATGTATGTATATTTGTACGTATTGTCTCATTGCATTGGCTAGGACTTAAGATACCATGTTCAATAGGACTAATGAGAATAGACATCCTTGCCTTTCCCCTGTAACTGTGAGCAAAGTATTCTGTCTTTCATCAAAAAGTACTATACTGTTTGTAGAGGTTTTTCTTTGTAGATACCCTTTATCAGATAGAGAAAGTTCATTTCTCTAGTTTTCTGAGAATTTTTATCATAAATGTATATTGAATTTGGTGTGTAATCTTTTTCTGCGTTTATTGAAACAATTGTATTGTTTTGCTTCTTCAGTCTGTTGAGATGGTGTATCGCATTGATCATTCTAAACTACCAAGGGATGCTTTCTCCAATATTCCTGTTCACAGTCTTTCTCTTCACCACCTGGTGAAATCTCTGGAGAAGAGCCCTCAAGTGTACGCAGTCTCACTTTGTGTTTGTAGCTCTCGCGAACTCTACCATCTCACACTATGCAATACTCAGCCTTTTGCAAATGGTCAAATATTTTAGTTGAAACCTTTTTAGCCACTTCTATGCTAGCCCCTTCTTCCTCCTGTGTTCTGCCAGAGGTGAGTCCATGGTTGTGCCACATCTCATCTTGGAAGTGCCTATCTTTTCAAAGATTTCAGCCTTGTTGTTGATCATACAAAAAGGCTGATGGGTTCAACAAAATGCATGATTTTATAGTTTGCACTGCTTTTTCCTCATTGTTAGTGTGGAAATGACAGCCTTTCCAGCTGTCTAAATTCTAGGCAGAAGATGGTAGTCCTTTTGATTTAAAAAAAAAAAAAGAAAACGACTTGCCTCTATCAATAAAATGATATGGGAATGTTCTTTCCCCGGAAAACTTTAAATATAACTTTTGCTTGAATGGCAAAATGTAACTATGGTGTCACTTTGGGCTTAGATTCAGCATAGGCAAGGCAAATTTTAAATTCTGCTCTGTAGAGCATCTAGTCCCATGTTAGAACCTAGGACTTAGATAATAATTATATTTGCATTTAAGGAAACTCTCCCTCTAGGTTGAAAATTAAGAAGCCAAGGGATAATTGTAGGATTTTTGGCAGAGTAAATGAAAAGCACATTAGAATATGAAGTTATGTAAATCAATCCTGCTGACTGTTTTCCCTAAGTATGAAACCAGTGAATGCCACTCAGAGGAGGATTTCACATTACTTTTTTAAGCAGTATATAAGCAGTAACTGCAAATGCACTTCAGCATTATTCACATTATGGAATTTTATATGAATGTACATTACATAAATATATTGACTCTTCAATAAATATTTATTGAACATCTAAAATATGATACACATTACTCTGACAGTTTGGAAAAAACATTCAGAGAGGCAGTTAGGAGATCTGAGTTTTGATATTGTTACTCTTTGCCTCATCTTGATTGAATATACTCTCTGGGCAAAATTAGTAGGAGTGAATTATATCAAGGGTTACTATTGTATAGCCATACCTCTACAACCCACCCAATCAGTTTCACACACCTATAGTACACTACATAATTCATATATGATTATTCAACCTAAGACAAGTTGGATTCCTTTTAATTTTTTTTATCTTAAAGGGATCAAAGGGGTAACAATTGTGAAAAATTAAGATCTAGGAGAGGATGGAGACACTGGGAGATGCAACTACTGGTACTGAGCGTATATACCAATCAAAAAGAAATGGCTGAGGGGCACCCGGGTGGCCCAGTCAGTTAAGCATCTGACTTCGGTTCAGGTCATGATCTCCTGGTTCGTGGGTTCGGGTCCTGCGTCGGGCTCTGTGCTGACAGCTCAGAGCCTGGAACCTGCTTCGGATTCTGTGTCTCCCTCTCTCTCTCTGCCCCTACCCCACTCATGCACGTGCTCTCTCTCTCTCTCTCTCTCAAAAATAAATAAACATTAAAAAAAATTTAAAAAGAAATGGCTGAGAGCTGGATATATTCTTTTTGGCAGCCTTGCAAGTTTAAATGGACCAAAGTGGGAGTCCATGGTCTAAGATTACAAAGGTGAGGAAGACCATTAGCAGGAAGGTGAGAGATGTCTGGAAAACAAAAGTTGTCCCGATAAGTTTCTTAAGTAAAGAGGAAGCTCTGTTAATAGCTCTCTTCCTGATACAGGCAGGCTATTGAGGGAGAAGCAAAGAGCTTTTCCTGAATGTGCTGGGTTTTGATTGCTTTTAACTCAACATTCATGCCAAAGTGGCCCACCTTGGGGTGGCCTGCCCTTGGCCCCTAAACCAATAATGAGTGTTTGCCAGTCAGAGGACCCACAGTGAAGGAAATTACAAAGAATGTCCTTCAGAGAGAAGGAAATAATCCTGAATGTAAGGACAAAGATGAAAGAAGAATTAGAATGAAAATAAAATGGTTAATATGTACATAAAACTACATAAGCTTTGGTATCAATATTTAAAATATAAATAAATAAAATGTGTTTATATATATGTTTGCATAATGTGTATGTTGAAGAGGAAGAATTTCCTCTATCCTTCAAGGTACTTCTACCTGAACTAAGAACCCAATTGACTTGAAAAAGACCAACAAGACAAAATGAAATTTAACATTGTACAAACAGGGAATCCACACAGACATGGAAATTGCAAAGAAAGTGAGGCAACAAGTTGCTTCTATGAGCTCAGGAGAGGGGTAGGGGGTCTGAAGGTCTGAGTATAGACCATTATTAGAAAGGTGAAAAGAGATGTTTGGAAATCAAAGGTTGCTCTATTATGTAAATAAATTTCTTGGGTAGAGAGGAATTTCTGTAAATAGCTCTCTTCCTGGTACCAGCAGGCAGTTCAGGGGGAGGTAAAGAGCTTTCCTGAATCTGCTAGGTTTTGAGTGCTTTTAACTGAAAACAGTGTTCATGCCAAAGTGGCCTATGTTGGTGCAGCCTGAAATGTGCCCCTAATACACAGATATTTTTATAATTTATAAATGCATGGAAAATATATTTATTTATTTAGACACTTAGTATAAATGTATGACATGTACAAGCTGACAGTGATGACTGATTACCTTTGGAACATGATAAATTAAGCTATTGTCTTTTTTCTAGTCTCACTATTTTCTCCTGCTGAATCATCTTTTAAATAGATGTTGGGACTTCTAAATAAATCTTCTTTACCTTTCAAGTTCTCTTTGAAAAAAATTTTCAGTTTGCTTTATATTGGCCATTTGGGAAAAAAACCTCATTAATTGGGCATAATTTCCAGTTCTCTAATCTGTTTGTCTTCTGTCCATTCTGCCACTTAATTTAGTCATCATCTCTAGTTATATCTTATACATAATAATGCCATGTTTTAAAATAACTTCCTTTCCCTGCTCCATGCATGTAATTTTGACACTAACTAAACTGATTTTAATTTCCTGCGCTTGTAGTTACATTAAAAATTTTTCTCTGCGTGTACCTTCTATTTCTTGAGTTGCTATTTTGTCATTCCCAGTATTGGCTTTACTTAAATGTTTGGTGACCTTCAAACAGGACAATTTTTTATAGTGATGAGGTGAAAAGCAAATTAGAATGGGTTAAAAATTGAATGAAAGGTCAGAGAATGGATATACAATGATTTTAGAGAGATCCAATGATTGGACATCCAATCATTTTAGAAGATTGTCTTTAAAAGCTAGAGGAAAAAAAAAACCTGGGGGGGGGGTGGCAAAATAGTTTGACAGGATAAGGAGCCAAAGGAGAGGTTTGGTTTGTATGTTTGTATGTTTTGATTTTCGTATTTTATTGTTTAGAAGGTTAGAAACCACATTATGGTCTTTTGCAATATGATCCTGCCATGTCCCATCTAGAAGTGGGGTCTGTTTTCCTTCCGGTTGAATCTGGACTCTGCAATAGAATGTGGAATAAGAGACAGAGGGTAACTTGTCATATTCATAGTAGACATTAAGAAATCTGTGACTACACACTGTACCCCTTGAAATGCTTCCTCCTAGGAAAAAATCAACAGATAAGACATACAACTACCCTAAGGCAACCTTGCTGTGAAAAAGCTCAAGTAAGCACCATGAGGAGAGAGGAAGGCCACAGGGAAGAGAACGAAGGTGCCAGACCTCTGAGGGAAGCAGGCATAGACTTTGAGCTTAGCCCAGTCACCAGGTGATTGCAGCTGAGTTACTCGCACAGAACAACAACCTACCTGAGCTTTGAATTCCTGAGTATGGTTTCATGAGCAAATAAAGTGGTGGTTTAAACCTCTAAGTTTTTGAGGTAGTTTGATATGCAACAATAGATAACTAAAACAATAGGAGGATATTTATTAGCAGCTACTTTTTCCCTCCTAAGCACAAACATTTTTAATGGGTTAGTATTCTACAGACTTTTTTTTTTAATTAACTTTAAGACATACAGAACATTTATAAAGATTAAAATAGCACTCATATGTTAATTACCCGGTTTAAGAAATGAAAATTACAAAAGGTAATAACAACTCTTGGTGCAACCTCCTCTTATGAAATAACCACTATCTTGCAATGCTGCTTATTATTCTTAATAATGTCCTATATGTTTTCTACATATATGTCAAGTATTATAGATTATTCTTATGCAAATTTAATCTTCATACAAATGACATTTTACTACAATTGTCCATCAGCAAATTGTCACTTTTTTTGTGCAACATCAGATTTAGAGATCCCTCTATATTGATACAGTTTACTCTCTTTGAATCACTTGATTTATTCGGAGTTTGTTTCCTGTTGTTTGTAGTACAAACAATGTTGCTATAAATATTCACCTGTCTTGGGGCGCCTGGGTGGCTCAGTCGGTTAAGAGTCTGACTTCGGCTCAGGTCATGATCTCACCACGGTCCGTGGGTTCGAGCCCCGCGTCGGGCTCTGTGCTGACAGCTCAGAGCCTGGAGCCTGTTTCAGATTCTGTGTCTCCCTCTTTCTCTGACCCTCCCTGTTCATGCTCTCTCTCTGTCTCAAAAATAAATAAATGTTAAAAAAAACTTAGTAAAAAATATTCCCCTGTCTAATGCACCAAGGAGTAAAAATGGTGGATTGTAGGGTAGGCACAGTCTTGCTTTTGTTAGAAATGATCAAACCGGCACAGGCAGCCTCCTGACCAGCCAGGAAGATCCCTGGCTTAAAACAGGATAGAAATCAAACATGTAGCAGAAAGAAGTGAAAACAGTTTTATTGGATAGTGAAAGTGACAGAGTATAGCAGATGTAGTGTCTGGGAGACTCAGAAATGAAAGGAGAAGGAGTATCTGTCATTCAGGGTTAGGGATTTATATTGGAAAGGGGTGCAGGGCATGTGTTCCTTCAGGAATCCAGGGTAGGGTCAGATCAAAGGTGAGTGTTAGGTGAATAAAATGTGCTATTTCATCAGTCGCAGAAGGTAGGCGATGTTGATGCCAGCATCAGCAGAGGCTTATTTGAAGCTAATGTCCTTGAACATGTTTGGGATCTAGTTCTTCTCAGATGTCACCAGCTGTTTGAGGGCCTAGGGTGAAACTCAGAGAATGATTCACTTTATTTATTGCTCACCCCTTGGAGAGGGAACGTCGCTTCTTTGGTTTACTCAGATACAAAACACAGAATATGAGTAAATGGGGCCTAGCAGAAAAACAGCAGAGATGGATCCTTTGTAAAAGTGGAGTCACATCAGTTTCCCTATCTCAAAATTGTTTATCAGAAGTCATCAGTAAATTTTTTGCACAATACTACCTACTTCCTTGAGTTTCATTGAACTTAAAACATAGTAATGGAGATGTGCTTCCTTTGACAGTTTTGCAAACTGTCAGTATGTAGATTGTCTCAATTTAGCACTTGAGATGAAATAACATAAATATATATTTTTAAATTATTTATACAGCTTGGAGAATAATGGTTCAGAATGTGGGAGATAAACCAGAAATCGTTAAAATTCATCTTTTATGGACTTCAAATTTGGCTGTTTGGAAGTTCTGTTTCTCCTCCTTCTTTTGAAAAGAATTCATAACCAAAAGCAAAAAGAAATTTCAAACCTACTTATTTATTTCCCATGCCAGCATATTCACCTCCTGGTTATCCTTTTTTAGATTAGAAGATTAATTTTTCTCTCTGCTTGCCTCTTTGTCCTTTGATACAATTCAGTATTTTCTGTAACTCTGACTTCTGTTCCTCTGTAACTTAGTCTCTTTCTGCAGGACGTAACTCTAAAAAACACAATTAAACAACACAGTTGGGTTTTAAAGTAGAGATAAAAAGTTATTTCTCCACAATTATGGTGGAATAGATTTATACATATTGCATTATTGGTACTTCCCAATCCACCACCAGAAATCAACCGCAAAAGATCTGCACACTAGCAGTCTGATTTGTTGCCCGGAGTGCTGTATTTGTAAATATGTAATGGAAAAGGAAAAACAATCAAACTCTAAATTGGGTTTCACATTCGCTTTGACAACACCCTCTTCAAATCGGAGGCAGCACCTGAGCTACAGTATTCTACCAATTTAGCTTCCTCCCAGTGGGAAATGCATATATGTGCAGGGAAGCTTTTCTTGGCCCCAACTAGTTTACCCTTCTCTCATATTGTTGCAGGGAGAATCCTCTCTAAAACTCTGTACAAACTCTAACAGTAATATTTTGTATAACAATTCCACATGTAATTTGAAAAGTCCCTCCTTTGTATCATCTACAGTTTAAATCAAATTCTTTTTTGTTTTTAATGTTTATTTATTTTGAGAGAGGGCGGGGGAGGGACAGAGAGAGAGAAGGAGAGGGAGAATCCCAGGCAGGCTCTGCGCTGTCAGCGCAGATCCCAACATGGGACTCAATCTCAAGAACCATGAGATCATGACCTGAGGTGATATCAAGCGTTGGACACTTAACCGACTGAGTCACCCAGGTGCCCCTATATCAATTTCTTAAACAGTTACAGAGCAAAATTAAGGTTTTCAAAGATTTACATTCACAAGAGAGTAGGATATTCAATTTTTGATGATCCTTAGTTTGAAACTAGTGATAACTCTATTCCAAACTTGAGGAATGAGAGACGATACAGTTTAGTTCAGTCCCTGCAGCTGTTTCCACTTTTCCACTTTCTCTCCAGCTGCTTTGGGGGGGGGTGCTTTTCTCCCCCATCCACCCCCCTCATCTCCATCCTCTCTCCGCACACAAAAACAGCTCCCTGCCCTTTGTGGCTTCTCTCTCCCCCAGTTCAGCTCTCCACGCCATGTACCTGCTGAGCTCTGTGGTTCAGGTTGTGCAGATTGTTGTGTTAATCCTCAGATTGATTTTCTAGGTGTGCAGGATGGTTTAGTGTTGGTCTGGCTGTATTTCAGGGACGAGAGACACGCAAAAAACTCCCATGCTGTTCTGCCATCTTGGCTCCTCCTGGAGACAGTACCATTTAGAGCTTAAAACATCTAGCATGTGAATCTCCTTTAACTCATTATATAGCATTGTTTTTGTTTTAATCTTACAGTACTTTATTTCATTTTTCCTTAATTTGTAGTTGGAACCCAAACTAAATTATAATTACTAAAGATTTATTAAACACTTACATATGTCAGATATTGCATTAATTTCTTTTTACATTTTTATTGACTTCCCACAATCAATTTATGAATCAATAATGTCCCCATTTCACATATAAGGAAACTGAGGCATATAAAGACTTTCATACACTTATATATACTTATAAGAAAATCTATTATTTTGTGTTTATTCAATTTCATACATTTAACTCAAAGTAAAACTGGGAAGATATACACATAATATTTAAGAACACTAGTCAGAGGGGTGCCTGAGTGGCTCCATCAGCTAAACATCTGACTCTGGATTTCAGCTCAGGTCTTGATCTTGCAGTTCATGATTCATGAGTTCAAGCCCTGCATTGGGCTCTGCACTGACAGTGTGGAGCCTGCTTGGGATTCTTTCTGTCTCTCTCTCTCTCAAAATAAATACACTTTAAAACATCTTTTAAAAAAACCCTGTTTAGAAATTGCAAAGTTAAATTCAACAAAAATGTGAAAATATATAGAAACACAGTAAATGAATTGCATGGAAACTCCTCTTAAATAAACCTATGCAACCCCAAGCCCAATATGAAATCAAGAGTAAGAGATAACTAAAATAGCTTAATTAATAATTTATTTCCTCATATGAATTACAGGAAACTATTTATAATGAAAAATAGTCATTTATGTACATTATAGATTTTCAGACATTAGTAAAATCACTTGACCTTGGGTTCTGATCATGACGCATCACTTCTGTCCTTGGTTTGTAATGGCATTTTTTATATTTTCCTCTATAAATCCATGTTCCATTAGTTGCTCTCTAAACAATCAAGTTTATTATGTGAACAGATAAGATACTTGATTATTAGAAGGTGAGGAAGAGACAGTAAAGTATCCTCTAAACTGAGAAGGCACTTTTAGACCAGAGAACAAAGCAAGTGACTCCATACGGTTTACACAGTGTTTTACTCAGGGTAACTCATACCAGGGATGGGGCAATTGATGACCCAGAGCTGTGCAGCTGTTCTCTACAAAGTCCAGACCTTAGTCCACAGATTTTATGGAGTGAGGTGATGTGTAGAGGGCATTGTGGTGAGGTTCTAACACTTAACAGGCCTTGTGCCACCTGTGTGCCAGAAGTAGAAAGGGAAACTGTGATCTTTGCTAGTTATCTAAACAACTTTACAGAATACCCCAATAAACCTCTCCATGTTCCAGTCAAGGGCATACATATACTCCCAATGGGCCTGCAACATGTAGCCCCAAGGGAGGTCATCGTGCAGATGTGAACAAAATGAAGGGCCAGACATGGATTCAGCATGGTCAGCACTTTTACACTTCATATTAAGTCCTGTTAAGTTTTTCTCTCAGATTTCTATTTCTTAGGAATGGATCAAATTACAAAGAACACAAGTATATAAATTTTTTTTCTTTTATGCTTGCTAATATTTAGTAAATATTAGAAGGAAATAGAGGGAAATTTCCTACAATACCTAAGTAAATAATTCCACCATTAGTTTACTTTTTAAAAAAAGGTGATTGCACATTATTCGGTGTTAGTGACTAAAATAAAGTTTTAGAATAAGTAATGGCAGAAACATACATTTAGAAATATCATTGTGTATTGAGCTATTTATTTTGCCTTTTGATAAATTGTTGGGATGTATACCTAGAATATAAAATTAGTTATTTAATTTGTACCTCTAGGAATAATCAAGGAATAAGTTATATGTTCTGTATTTAAATATATATTTTGTTCCTTCTAAAATAACTCATTATTTTTTTATTACCTTCCCCTGTGTGTAGAATTTAAAAGGCATATTTTCGAATATTATGTTTTAATGAGATGAAAGTAGCAATGGCAACAGGAAATAGAACTGAATTATATATCGTTGTGCGTGTTAACTTTTAAGGAAATAAGGATACTTACAACACATAAGTATTTAGGAATTTTGGGGCCCCTGGGTGGCTCAGTCAGTTAAGCACTCGATCTCAGCTCAGGTCATAATCTCACAGTTCATGAGCTCGAGCCCCACATCAGGCTATATGCTGACAGCACAGAGCCTGCTTAGGATTCTGTCTCCCTCTCTTCCCCTCCCCTGCTCACTTGCTCTCTCTCAAAATAAATAAATAAACATTAAAAAAGTTAAAGCAATTAAAAAAAAAGAATTTAGATATTTCACAAGATGAAATATCTTATCTGTTACTGCATTACTGTCATTCTAAAGACAATTTATTAAGTGCTTATTTGTTTGATGGATTTAGAGTCCAAATGAAATTCATTTATTCATCAAGTATTTATTAAGTGCCTCTTAGGCACCAAGACTTCTACTAGGTTACTGGGGATACAAGATATGGCTTAAATCTGTTACAATATTCCGAGGAGGAAACCAACATATAATTTCATTTTTAAAAAGCCAAGCAGAAGAGTTTGCCTCCAGAAGTAAGAAATTGTCGTATGGGGGAGGAAGACAATATTAGGCAATGATAAAATATATGTATATGTGCTCTCTGCTATTAAAAAAGTAAGGACCTCAAGTAAAGGGGTCATGTCTTATTTTTGTGTCTTATTCACAGTAGATCTTAGCGGCTTAACAAAATGGAGATATATATCCTTTTATGTTATAGATAATTTGGCTATTTGGTGCGAAGCTTTTCAAAGGATTCAGAACGAGATATTCCTTTAATTCAGTGGATCCACCACTTTTAGGGCCTCAGGGATCTCTTCTGAACCTTCTGCAGCAAGCATAGAGACAATGGAAAGATAACAGACATGGGCTTAGCAAGTGTGTTTAGTAGTCTGGGAGTTCAGTGAGACTGGAAGTGCCATTTATAAATTCTGCCTACATTCTATAGGCCAGAACTTCATCATGTGACCCAAACTTTACTACAGGGGTTTGTGGAAAAAGAGAACATAGGTATTGTTGAACAACTTGCCAAACTCTACCACATATTTTTTTTTCCAACCCAGCCTAATGTCTGACAGATACTTGCCATTAATAAATGTGTGCTGAACTTTCAGTCTGCATTAAAAAGAACTTGATCAACTGAGAACAAACTGAGGGTTGATGGGGGGTGGGTGATGGGTATTGAGGAGGGCACCTTTTGGGATGAGCACTGGGTATTGTATGGAAACCAACTTGACAATAAATTTCATATTAAAAAAACTTGATCTCATTCTTTTTTTAATGGCTGAATAATATTCATATACTTTCAGCTATGTATTCATATATCAGACATATCCCACATCTTCTTTATCCATTCATCTATCAGTGGACCCTTGGGCTGCTTCCATATTTTGGCTGTTGTAAATAATGCTGCAATAAACATAGGGGTGCATATAGCCCTTTGAATTAGTGTTCTTGTGTGTGTGTATATATATATATATATATATATATATATATAGGAATTTTATTCAGCCATGGAAAATAATGAAATCTTGCCATTTACAACAACACTGATGGCTCTAGAGAGTATAATGTTAAGTGAAATTAGCCAGTAAGCGAAAGACAATACCATATGATCTCACTCATTTGTGGAATTTAAGAAACAAAACGGGTGCCTGGGTAGCTTAGTTGGTTGAGCATCCAACTCTTGATTTCGGCTCAAGTCATGATCTGATGATTTGTGGGTTTGAAACCCCACGTCGGGCTCTGTGCTGACAGTGTGGAGCCTGTTGGGATTCTCTGTCTCACTCTCTCACTCTCCCTCTTCCCCACTTGCACGCTCTCTCATTGTCTCTCCCTCAAAACTAAATAAACATAAAAAAAAGGAGAAAAAGGGAAAAAGAAGAAAAGAGATAATACCCCCCAAAAGACTTTTTTTGTAAACATATGTATTCTTTTGTTGTGATCGTTTTTAATTATTTTTTAAATATCCCCTTTATTTTTTAAGATAAAAACTGAGAGGGAGGCAAACCATGAGAGACTCTTAAATACAGAGAACATATTGAGGGTTGCTGGAGGGGTGATGGTGGGGGGATGGGCTAAATGGGTGATGAGTATTAAGGAGGGCACTTGTTGGGGGTACCTGGGTGGCTCAGTCAGTTAAGCATCCGACTTCAGCTCAGGTCATTGCCTCACGGTTCATGAGTTCAAGCCCCGCATCTGACTCTGTGCTGACAGCTCATAGCCTGGAGCCTGCTTCAGATTCTGTGTCTCCTTCTCTCTCTTCCTCTCCCCCTCTCACACTCTGTCTGTCTCTGTCTCTGTCTCTCTCTCTCAAAAATATAATAAAACATTAAAAAAGAGGGGCACTTGTTGGGATGAACACTGGGTGTTATAGGTAAGTGATGAATCACTAAATTCTACTCCTGAAATCATTATTACACTGTATCTTAACTAACTTGGATTTAAATAAATAAATAAAAATAAATGCCCCCCTTTATTTTTTTAAGTAAATTCTACCTCCAACATGGGGCTGCAACTCATGACCCCAAGCCCAAGAGTTGCATGCTCTACTGACTAAGCCAGCCAGGTGCCAAAGCAGACTTTTAATTATACAGAACAAACAGATGGTTACCAGTGTGGGGGCTGGAGTGGGTGGGTGAAATAGGTGAAGGGAATTAAGAATACACTTATCTTTTTTTTTTTAAGTTAATTTATTTTGAGAGAATGAGTGTGCTGGTCAGAAAGAGACGGAGAGAGACAATCCCTGGCAGGCTCTGTGCACTGTCAGCACAGAGCCCAGTGCGGGGATCAATCTCATGAACCCAGACATCATGACCAGAGAGTGAGAGAGGGAGAGGAAGAGAGAGAGGGAGACACAGAATCTGAAGCAGGCTCCAGGCTCTGAGCTGTCAGCACAGAGCCAGATGCGGGGCTTGAACTCACGAACCATGAGGTAAGAGTTTGACGCTTAACCAAATAAGCCATCCAAGGTACCCCAAGAGTAAACTTATCTTGAAGAGCACTGAGTAATATATGGAAGTGTTGAATCGCTATATCGTACACTTGACACTAATGTAACACTATGTCAACACTGTATATAACTATATTGGAATTAATTTTTTTTTAAATCAGAAAACGTTTACATAAAATTAAAAAAAAACTTGAACAAAATTAATATACTTTGATAGCCACACAATGTATCTGCTTTAGATTTGCATTGCATAGAGTTAATCTTTTTTCAAAACTAATTGTATATACTCTAAGCACCTGGATGCCCTTAATTCTTAATCCTTATAACAAACCATTTTTTCCCCCATTTTTCCCACTAGGAAAACAAGGATCCTCAAGATTACATCCCTTGCCCCAGATCACATAAGGTAGGCAATCTGATTCCACTGAGCTTTGTTACGTGGTGGTGTTTTTGATTATTTTTAGCTTGTGAATATCATTCTTAGGTGTGAAATGTCGATCACAATAAACTTAGACAAGAGAGCTTTGTGAAATTCTGATTTACAGTAAGCAATGTATATTTGGTTTTCACCTGTTTCTGGTCCTGAGCTCCTAAAACCTGAAGTCTCTTTCCTGAGCTGTGAGAGTGATAAAGGTGTCTTTTGGTATGTTAATAAGGTGACTAAGCCTGGAGAGTTGGTTGCCAGGGGACCCAACCACGTGGGTAGAAGGTTGGAACTTTCCCTCCCATCCCCTACCTCTACGGAAGGGAAGGGAGAGAGGCTGAACATTGAACCAATCATCAATGGCCAATGATCTAATCAATCATGGTTATGTAATGATGCCTCCACAAACACTCAAAAGGACTGGGTTTGGAGAATGTACGGATTGGTAAACATGTAGAGGCGTGGAGGAAGTGGCATGTTCAGAGAGCATAAGCTTGGCACCTTTTCCTTAGGCTTTCTTCTATGCATCTGTCTTGTCTGGCTATTTTTGAGTTATCTCCTTTTCTACTACACCACTAATGTAATAAGTAAAATGCTTCTCTGAGTTCTGTGAGCTGCACTGGGAAATTAATCGAACCCATGGGAACCTCTGATTTATAGTCAGTCAATCAGAAGCACAAGTAATAACCTGGGTTTGCAACAGGACATGTGTCTGAAGTTGAGGGGGGGATGGTGGTGGTGCAGGTTGGGAGGCAGTCATGTAGGACTGAACCCTTAAGCTATGGAATCTGATGCTATTTCTGTGTAGTGCTGGAATTGAGGTGAAGTGCAGAACGTTCCCCTGGTGTCCCAAGAATTGCTTCTTGCTGTGGAAGCTCCCACCACCGGAACTAGTACCAGAACCTATTTAATTTTTATTTTCTTAGATTAAGAAGATGTTAACATAGGAAAAGAGATTTGAAGCAGCTTGATTAATTGCAACGTATTCTAAATGTAGGTACAAAAGCAAACTCAGCGGCATTGCATTGTTTTAAATTTTTATTTTAATGTTTATTTATTTTTGAGGGAGAGAGAGCACGAGCAGAGGAGGGGCAGAGAGAGAGGGAGGGAGACACAGAGTCTGAAGCAGGCTCCAGGCTCCTAGCTGTCAGCACAGAACCAGATGCAGGACTTAAACGCATGAACCACAAGATCGTGACCTGAGCTGAAGTCGGATACTTAACTGACTGAGCCCTGCCAGGGGCCTCTCAGTGGCACTGACTTTAAATTAACTGCATTTTCTGAAGTAGGCCGAATGGTGTTACATAACCCTGGCTACCTGCCTAGTTGTTAATATAAGGTATTCTGTCAGTCGTGGAGGTGTGGGTCAAAAATATTTGGTAAAAGTATTGCACCAGGAGCTCCTGGCTGGCTCAGTCAGTAGAGCATGTGACTCTTGATCTCAGGGTCATGAGAGTTCTGAAAGTTCATCATTAATAATCTTATGTCTATACCTAAAAGAATATATTTTTAATATAGCCTGATTAATGATACACTCTGTATCATTAAGCAGATTCTGAGAGTTAATGGTGAAGTAACACAGAGGTATAAGACTAGTGTCCTAATGAGAGTTTGTGGGATTGTTATGTGTTCTTAGAGAATTATCCTGTTTATTGTTATGTGATACCCCTCTTTATTCCATATAACTTTCCTTGTTGTAAAGTCTGCTTTATTTGAAAATGACATAGCTACTCCACCTTTTTTTTTTTTAATGTTTATTTATTTTGAGAGAGAGAGAGAGAGAGAGATTGGGGGAGAGACAGAGAAAGAAAGGGAGAGAGAATCCTAAGGAGGCTCCATTGCTGTTCAGCACAGAGCCCAAAGTGGGACTCATTCCCAGGACCCATGAGGTCATGACCCAAGCCAAAATCAAGAGTTGGACACTTAACAGAGTGAGCCACCCAGGCGCCCCACTCCAACTGTCTTTTGATTAGTGTCATCCTGGTATGTATTTCTCCACCCTTTTACTTTTAATCTCTTTACAATTAAATTAGTTTTCTTGTGAACAATATATAGTTGAGTCTTATATTTTTAACTGTTCAGACAATCTCTATCATTTAATTGGTGTAATCAGACCATTCATATTTTAAACTAATTATGGATATACTTTGATTAACATTGACCACATTTTAAATGGTTTATATTTGTTGCCTTTTTTTTTTTTCTGTTTTTCTTTGTGGGTTTGTTTGGTTTTTGTTTGTTTATTTGCTTTCCTCTCTTTTTCTGCCTTCTCTGGCTTTAATTGAGCATTTTGTTGGATTTCGATTTCTCTCTTTAGCATATATTTTTAAATTTAGTGTTTGGCGGTACATATTTATGATTACTATACTTATGACTACTAATCTATTTACGAATAACTATAATACTTCACAGATAGTGTGGGGACTATTCTAATATTATATATTATAACTGTTATATTAAAATATTTCCATTTCTTCTGTCAACCTTATAAAATTGTTATCATTTATTCCACTTATCTGTAATATATAGGCATTGGGTACATTGTTGCTATTCTTTGTTTTGAGTCAACTGTTATCTGTTAGGTCAATTAAGAATAAGAAAAGCAAAAAAAGTTTATTTCCATTTAATCATTCTCTACTGCTCATCCCATCATCATATAGGTGTAAGTCTCTGACCTATATGATTTTCAGTCCCTCTGATGTACTTCTTTAAACATTTCTTGCAATGCAGGTCTACTGGCAAAAAATTCTGTCTCAATTTATGCTTGTATGTGAAAGCCTTTATTTCTCCTTCACTCTTTTTCATAATTGTGGAAAAACATGAAAAATGTAAAATTGGCTATTTTAACCGTATTATGTGTGTAATTTGATGACATTAATGACATTACTCTTATCTATTTCAATTTTTTTTTTCATCATCCCAAACAGAAGCTCTGTTCTTTTCTCTTTCACCCCTTTGGTATTCCCATTCCAGATATATTTCACCTTTTTGTAGCTGTCCTGCAGTTCTTGGATATCCCTTCTTTTTTGTTGTTGTTTTTTTTTTTCATTCTTTTTCTCTTTGCTTTTAAGTTTTGGATGATTTTATTGACATATCCTCAAGTTCATTGTTTCTTTCTTCACCATGTCCAGTTGCATTTCCAGTATTTCCTTTTGATTCTTAGAGTTTCCAACTCTCTGTTTACATTACCTGTCTGTTCTTACATGTTGTCCAATTTTTCATTAGAGCCCTTAGTATATTTATCTTAGTTATTTTAAATTCCCAGTCTGATAATTCCAACATGTCTGGTATATCTGAGTCAGGTTCTGGTGCTTGGTTTGTTTCTTCAGACTGTTTTTTGCCTTTTGCCCTGCTTAGTACCTTTTATGGTGCGGTAGGTAAGAGGGATCAAGGTAAATAGGTCTTTTGTGTGAGGTTTTAGGTTAATGTAAATATATGTTAAGCTGTATTTACTGTTTCCTGTAGTGTTGGTGTCAGAGGCTAAAATTTCTTCTAGTGTTCTTGTTTCTGTCACTCCTGGTGTGTTTGGCTTTTCCTAGAGACTCCTTTAATAAAATCTGAGCCTTGGAATTCTTTTCTGCTACAATGCTCTGCTGTTATTCAGGATCCCTACTGAAGTGGTGTTAAGTAGGGAGAAGAGGGGAAGTGTTCTGTATTCCTGTGATTAGGTCTCAGTATGTTAGTAGTTCTGTGGCACTGGGCTGTGACCTTCACAAGTGCTTCTTGGCATTTCCATATGATACAAGATGGCTAGAATGGGCTGGATTTGGGTATTTCCCTTCCCTCACATGGAAGGCTAGAGAGGCGTAGAGTTGGATATTGCTCTTTGCCCATCTCAGTTAGGCTCTGTTAAAATCCACATTGGTCAGGTTCTGGTAAAATAATTTCCATCGCAGGCACTCTTGTTAATGAGAAAGGTCCTCTAGGTGTATTACAATATGGTAACTCTTCCCTTCCCACTGACGAATACAGGAGATTTTTCTCTGATTTTCATCCAGAAAATCTGGTGGTAAAATTTAATACCTGGTGGTAAAAGTGTGGAGCCTCCCTAAGGATGGGCTGCAGGACATTTTATCTCAAATTAGTTCACACTCAGTCTACAACAATCATTTGCTTTTATGTGTTTGTACCAATCTCTAGCTGTAGCTTCTGCTCATGGTCAGCACTGATTCTTTTTGTTCATCTCTCTCTAGTTTTTGGACCAGCGGATTGCCTTGTGCCCTCATTTCTGTAATGGATCTCAGGTAAGTTGTTGACTTTTAGTTTGTTCATCTCTTTGTTGGAATAGCAGTTTCTGACTTCAAGTTCTTTATATGTCAAACTGGTAACCAGAAGTTACCTTAGTTTATGGGAAGATCTTACTGTAAAAGTCTATTTCCTTTAAAAGTTTTCTACTGTGTAGCAAGGATTTCTAAATATTTTTGCAAGAAATTTGTCTCAAAAAAAATAAATATATATAATTTCTTTTTTTTCTTTAGTTCATGTATTTATTTTGAGAGAGAGAGAGAGAGAGAAGGGGAGGGCCAGAAAGAGAGGGGGACAGAGTATCCGAAGTGGGCTCCGTGCTGACAGCAGCCAGCCTAATGTGGGGCTTGAACTCATGAACCATGAGATCATGACCTGAGCTAAAGTCAAACACTTAAGCTAAAGTCAAACACTTAACAGACTGAGCCAATGAGGTGCCCTATATATAATTTCTTAATAACCAACTTTGTAGAGTAAACACAACAATAATTAAATATATGATAGTTGCTTGCGTCATGTATTTCAAAATCTTCATTTCAATTCACATAACCTAAAATCCCTCCATTTTTATCTCTGAGTCACTTGTGTGGACTACAGATCAGATATTCCTTAATTCTTCATTTATTATAGGTTAGTGCACTAGTTTTTAAAAACATTTCTATTACATTATTACATAGTACCCTAATCAGAGCACTCTGACAACTTTTCATATAATACATTAGTTGAGGTCTTTGTTCATGATAGTTTTAGGAAATATGTGCCCTGTTGAGTGTAGAGAACTTCTATGACTTTTAAAAATCCCTATACAATTATTTACAGGTACTCCACTATAGTGTGATGGATTTTTAAAGTTATTTACTTGTACAGTATTGAGGAGGAAAAATTTTTTCTTTACTCTTGAAGATTCTTTTGACTTGTCTAAGAATTAAATTGACCTGAGGCAGATTAATAGGAGAAAATAAAAATCTGGAAAACATGTATACCTCCTATAAACATGGGAGATACACAGGAAAACTGAGTTAACTTCTTGAAGTGGCTGAAGCTATCACCTTAAATATAGTCTTCAACTAGAGATAAAAGAATGTTGAGGCTGGGGATTCAGTTATGGGAGGTTATTAGGGAAAGCCTAGTAAATAGGAGTAAGGTTATTATGCAGATTTAAGTCCTTACCTTCTCCATTGATAACAGTTTGCAGAGATTTAGAGTCAACCCCTTCTTCCTGAGAGGTGTAAGGAGAAACCTTTCCAAATGGAGATTTCCCTTATCCTTGTAAATGTCTCCCCAAAGGGTAACTCCTACTTGGTTTTCAGAGCTTCTCTTGTGTCTGCAGTTTTATATTTAATAATCAGCCTAAAATAATCAACATGCCAGGAAGCCATATCTTGGGGTGGCAAGATTTGCCCACCTGCAATAGCAATTTGTGAAGAGATGGATCATAGGTTGGGTTTCCTGGGAAGCCAACTCTGAGACAACATTTAGTTTGCAGGACTTTTATGCTGGAGTACCCTTGGGATCAAACTTGTGAAAGGGAGAAGAAAGCAGAAGTGGAAAGAAGAAGAAGTCCACAATCTTGAGGTAAGCTCATCAAGAGTCTCAGCCCATCCCATGGGGGATGTTCTTGAATTAGGTCTGATGAGGGAACATAAGGCAAGCTGAGGGCAAAGCCCAAGCTAGCAACCCCCACCCCACCCCCTGCCAAATTGGGTTTATGTGACATGTCTTAGGCACTCCTGGCTTCCCAAGAACAAAGGAAAGGGTTTTCAATGGTTAACTGATAGAGATCGCAGTCACACAAGACATGAATCTCCATGAGTTTATAAATGCCTTAGTATATTACAAGAAAAAGGCAATCTCATCAAAAGCCTAATCTCCAGAAGTCTATAGACACAGTTTCCTGGAGCCCCAACATCACTCTCCTCACCATAGTGATGTGGGGAACAAAGGCAAGAAGGAAATGGTAGGTAAGAGTAAATTTTCTTATAACCTGAATCCCATTGACAAATACTTGAGATAGAGTATAACATTTCTCCAGCAACTCCCTACTGTCTTAATGTTAATGCCTTAGTAGAGGAAAAACAACCATAGCAAGACAATGGCTAGGCCTCCAGTATCTTATGAGTCCTCTTTAGCATATGAAAGTCCTTTTGGAAAACTCACTTTACCTCTCCCAACTCTATAGTATATAATCTGTCACTCCTCACAACCCCAGTGCAGCTCTTTCTGACCACAGGTCCTGTCCCTGTGGTTTGATAAAATCACCCTTTTGCACCAAATACATTTTGTATCAAGAATTCTTTCTCGGCCTTCGGCTCTGGACCCCCACCACTCCAAAACTGCATCAAAACAATATCTGGACAGTCTGGGATGAACTGGGGCAACAGGTCCTTCCTGGAAGTGAAACCATATAGTTCTTCTCTCTGTTCATCACAACATGATAGTTGGATAAAAAACACATTTTATTAGCTCCTTTAAATATCATTTGTAATTAAACAACAGTCAAGGAATTGAGAGACCTTTACTTTCTTAACTAAACAGCTATTCACATTTATGTAAGAATAGCTAACACACAAAGCAGATATTCCTGTTCCAAGGAATGCATTACAAACAAGCAAATACATCAAAAATTAAAAATCAAATATGGAGCATAGTAGCCCTGGGAAACCTGTTCTTTTAGAGTGGTACTCTTTATTTTAGTAAAATTGAAAATTACTATAATTTTTATTTAATGACGTCTTGCTAAAATGTATTATATGTGCTATTGCTTTTATAATCAAAATGAGATGAGTGCTATCTGAATGTTAAAAAAATGATCTTTCATCAACCATTTGATTACATATTGTGTTATGTTATATTGTATCATGTCTTTACTGTTTGATGGTGTAACAAGCAATTAAGAATAGAAATTATTTACAATCCCACAATATCTTTTCTGAATTTTCTCTTTTCAAGAGGATAAATTTATAAAGCTTTTTAATGTTTATTTATTTTAAAGAGAGAGAGAGAGAGAGAGAGAGAGAGAGAGAGAGAGAGAGCACATGAGCAGGGGAGGGGCAGAGAGAGAAGACACAGAACCTGAAGCAGGCTCCAGGCTCTGAGCTGTCAGCAAAGACCCCAATACGGGACTCAAACTTAGGAACTGGGAGATCATGACCTGAGCCAAAGCTGGATCCTTAACCAACTGAGCCACCCAGGTGCTCCATTTATAAAGCTTTCAACACCAAACCCTAGAGGTTTTAGTGAAAGAGCAGCAAAACCATTTCTGTGTTGCACTTTACTAATTCTCATTAGTCTGTAATGTCAGTGAAGTAATTTAAGTTCATCTGTGGAACTGTAATTAAGTGTTTCACAATGGAAATATGACAAATAAGACATGTAATTTAAAAATATTTTATAGCACTAGAGAAAGAAAATAGGACAAATGTGTATATAATCTTCTCATGCCTTGAGTTGAAGGTGAAGATTAAATTAAAAAAATATTTTTTTACACGTATTTATTTTTGAGAGACAGAGAGAGACAGAGCACAAGTGGGGGAGGGGCAGAGAGAGAGGGAGACACAGAATCTGAAGCAGGCTCCAGGCTGTCAGCACAGAGCCCAGACTCAGACACCGTAAGATCATGACCTGAGTTGAAGTCAGATGCTCAACCGAGTGAGCCACCCAGGCGCCACAAAGGTGAAGATTAATTGTAACGACATGATGTTAGATGACAGAGAATGTGACTTGTACTTTAAGACTTTTTATGAAGTTCTAAACCAGCACTACTGATTTTTCTAAGTGAACTGGATATGCAAATAGCTACCTTTAGGATTTAGGGAAAAGAAGGAATGAATATATTTTCCCCCAGTTTTTGAACTCCTTTCCCCCAAGAAAAAAAGATTGAAGTATTTTGATTAATTATATACATCAGCTTTTGAAAAATGCCCTTTTGTAAATTAACATGCAATAACTTAAAATACTTCCTTAAGGAGTCAGTTTGCATTTATGTTATAATATTGGAATGCCTGAGTGGGTCAGTCACTTAAGTGTCCTACTCTTGGTTTGGTTCAGGTCATGGTCTCATGGTCATGATCTCACGTTTGTGAGATCAAGCCCCGCATCGGGCTCCATGCTGGGCAAGGTACCTGCTTGGGATTCTCTCTCTCTCCCTCTCTCTCTCTGCCCCTGCTCTGCTTGCACTTTCTCTCTCTCTCTCTCTCTCTCTCTCTCCCCCAAAATAAATAAATAAACCTCTCTTAAAAAGTTATAATATGTAATTTTTATTTTTTATTCTTAGTTGTATAAGGTAGTACAATAATATTGTAAAGCAAAATAAACTTAATAGAGTCTATTTGTTGATTATTTTAGTTTGGATAAATGTTGGAATTCTTACTAGAAAGTTGATATGAAATATTTTCATTGAAAAGTTTATAAGAAGCAGAATATTACTTGGTATATAAATATGCTAGATATTTTTAGCTTAGTTTAGTTCTCAAAGCTTTTGTGACTAAGTGAATATTACTGACCCCATGATATTGATTTCATTTGTGTTATTATGAAGTACAGCCTTTTCAGTAAATTCAGCAATGTATAATTTCTATCAACTTCAGACCAGTTTTTTGAAAAAAATTGAAAGTTAAGTTTAGTCATAGATGTAAAATTCACTGAAATTAAACAATAACAGTGATTTCACTTCGATATAATTTCACTATAGAGTTCTAGAAAATTCTACAATTGCTCAAGGCTTAGATTTCTTAATCTGTGAAGCATGAAGATAGCATATACCTTTCCTGTGCGTGCATGCTTTATAACCATTTTTAAAACAAGGAACTTGAAGGATTACCTTTGGCTGTAAGCCTGCATGCTTTCAAACCTCATTCATATTTAGGATTTTAGTTGTTCTCAATATATTGACATGGTGGCTCTATTCTAGCCATTGATCTTGAAGAGAATAGAGGAGAAATTTAAAGTACTTTATGGAACCATAGACATTATTTTAAAATTATTAATGTTCAGAATTGCTATGCCTGTTCCCCTAAACAAACTGCATGTATCTTGTTCTTCTGCTTCTCTTTAAGCTTGATTACATCTCTGCTCAATTACAGAAATGAGCTTTTAATTGGACTTCCTTAATGGGAAGTTTGTCAGTTGCAGAGCACAACTGCTCACTTGTTCCTTAAGAATCACTTAGGTCTGATCTCTGTGAATACAGCATGAAAGAATGAGGAAGATGGGAGAGGTCTCTGCAAATGCAGTGTGATTTCTAATGCAGACTTCTAGAGTACAAATGATTCACAATGGGGGTGCCTGGCTGGCTCAGTAGGTTGGGCGTCCGACTTCGGCTCAGGACATGATCTCATGGCTCGTGAGTTCAAGTCCCATGTCAGGATCTGCGCTGACAGTTCAGAGCCTAGAGCTGGCTTTGGATTCTGTCTCCCTCTCTCTCTGCCCCTCCCTCACTCACACTCTGTCTCTCTCTCAAAAATAAAATTAAAAGAAAAAAAAAACATAAAAAAATTTTTTAATAAAAGAAAATGATTCACAATGATTAGCTATGTCCAACCCTGTTCCTTTTATTTGTGTGTTGGTGTCTGGTACATATAAGACACCTCCAAATGCAAGTGTTTTAAGTTATCTTTAACAAAAGGTAATGATATTATTGTTTGTTAAAAATTGAAACACACTCATTTATAAAAGTTCAACTGCAGTTGATCCTTGAACAACAAAAGAGTTAGGGGCACAGACCCCCTGTGTGGTCAAAAATCCATGTGTAACTTTTGACTCCTCAAAAACTTGACTGCTAATAGCCTACTTATGACTGGAAACTTTACTGATAACATAATCAGTCGATTAACACATGTAGTTTTTTAAATTTTTTTTTTAATGTTTTGATTGATTTTTGAGAGAGAAAGAGAAAGAGACAGAGTGTGCAAACATTAGCATGAGCAGGGGAGGAACAGAGAGAGAGGGAGACACAGAATCCTTAGCAGGCTCCAGGCTCTGAGCTGAGCTGTCAACACAGATCCCAATGCACGACTCATACTCATGAACTGTGAGATCATGACCTGAGCCGAAGTCAGATGCTTAACCTATTGAGCCACTCAGGCGCCCCAAATTAACACATTTTTTATGCGTTACATATTATGTACTGTATTCTTATAATAAACTAAAGAAAATGTCATTAAGAAAATCATAAGAGAAACTTATGGTACTATATTGTATATATTGAAAACAATTTACATATAAGTGCACCCAAATGTTTTAAATCTGCATTGTTCAATGGTAAATTATACTAAAAAGTTCTGACAGTTCAAAAATTTTTTAATGTTTTTGTTTTATTTTTGAGAGAGAGAGAGACAGAGTGTGAGTGAGGGAGGGGCAGAGAGAAAGAGAGGGAGACACAGAATCTGAAGCAGGCTCCAGGCTCTGAGCTGTCAGCACAGAGCCCAACACGGGGCTTGAACTCACGAGCCATGAGATCATGTCCTGAGCCCAAGTTGGACACTTAACCAACTGAGACACCCAGGCGCCCCAAGTTCTGACAATTTTAGAAAAATAGAATCATACTACATGTATTCTTTTTAAAATATTTATTTTTTAATTTCAGTGTAATTAACATGAAGTGTTATTTTAGTTTCAGGTGTATAATATAGTGATTCAATAGATCTGTATATTACTCAGTACTCTATATGTGCTCTTTTTTTTTTTAAGTTTATTTATTTTGAGAGAGAGAGAGCGTGAGTAGGGGAGGCACAAAGAGAGAGGGAGAAAGAGAATCCTAAGCAGGCTTCACGTTGTCAGCACAGAGCCCAACATGGGACTTGAACCCATGAACTGTGAGATCGTGACTTGAGCTGAAGCTAAGAGTTGGATGCTTAATGGACTGAATCAACCTGGTGTCCCTATATATGCTTTTTTAGAATTGCAAGGTAATGCATTTATTTTTATGAAAACGAAAAATAGAAGAAAATAAATTGAAGGGAAACATGGAAGAGCAGAGCTTCAGATAAATGTTTATTTTAAATATCTAAATGATATAATTAATTAAAAATTAGATTTTCAGGGCACCAGCATGGCTCATTCGATGGAGTATGTGCCTTTTGATCTCAGGGTTGTGAGTTCAAGCCCCACAATGGGTGTAGAGATTACTTAAAAATAAATATCTAAAAAACTTTAGATTTCCAAAGACATTGAGAATTTGGAACCATTTTGGTGTGAACACATGTTCATGTTTCAAATCTATGTGATACATTTTGACACCTTTGGGAAATTTGAGAAAATGAGCCCTTAACCACTTACTGATTTCAGCTTTGCTTTCACCATCCTGAGCTTTTACTCACTTGTAATACTTTTGTTATTGTCAGGTTTTATAACATTTATATACTCTTCTCTAACTTTAAACTTAAAATAGCATCAATTCTTCACCTCAATTTATTTTTTATCACCAAGCTTAGTGTCTGTGTCATTCCTGATTTCTTTATTTTAAATCATACAACCAGTTAGTTATATTTTACAATCAAGTAGTTTTTGTTTGTAAATTCAATTTAGAAGAAGGAAGTTTTATTTTTTGGGTTTTACATGCCTCAGAATATTTTCTCTTGTCTTTTCACTTGGAAGACTTGGCTGGGTATAAAATTCCTGAAACAGTCTCTCTTTCACAGTGGGATATTTTTGGTTCATACTCTTCTTGAATTGAATGTTGATATATAGGACACCTTGTTTGTGATTTGTTTTGCCTCAAGTAGTGTCCATTTATGTAGTTTAATATATTTAATACTCAGTATTTTGCCACCAGTATTTTACTTTGGCATTCAGCCTTTCATTTCAGTGTTTCTAGAAACAATGGGCCCTTTTGGTGTACACATTAAAATCTTTATTTCACTGATGGCTTCTTCTATTTCACATTTAAATACTTTTTATATTTTGTTTCTATTACATATTAACCATTCCTATAATCCCTGGTTAGTCTTCAGGCTTGATCTTTTCAGTTTTGTTTTGGTAATAATCTCAATCCTTGTCTCCATTAAGTTTTCAGATGCCTGTTCATTTGTGTTAATTCTAATATGTCTGTAATCTCTGAAAATATTTTTCTTCTTTGAATTCCTGGAGTTCTAGCAACTCACAGATTATTTCCTTTTCTCTACTGAAGTCTATTATGTTCTTTAAAACCTTTACACGAAACATTAAACAGCTTTGTATTGCTTTTAGGGGGAAAAAAGAACCTTGTCACCAGTTTCATTAAGGTGATGAAAAATGACTTGTTGGAATGCTTTTTATCATGGTGTAGTTTTTCCTTTCTTGTATTTACTTTCTTAAGTGTGTTTGTGTGCTGTTTGTACAATTCATGCTGGTTTCATCATAATTATTATTTTTCTTTAATTTTTTTTAATGTTTGTATTTGAGACAGAGAGAAGGAGACAGAGCACAAGTGGGGCAGGGGCAGAGAGAGAGGGAGACACAGAACCCGAAGCAGGATCCAAGCTCCTAGCTGTCAGCACAGGGTGCAATGCAGGGCTCAAACCCACAAATCACAAGATCATGACCTTTGCCAAAGTCAGACGCTCAACCGACTGAGCTACCCAGGCACCCCTTGTCATAATTACTTAATTTTGAACGTGAATGGTTACTAAATTTTTTTGTGCACATTGTCCTGGAAGTAATAATTTTTTATGGAGTTTAGTCTTTAGAGAATATTATGGGTGTTAGACAAGTGGTGTAGGAAATGTTACTGACAGAAAGACTTTTGTGTATGGAAAAGAATATTTGCTACTACTTTTCTGATACATAGTAGTGTTATAATTTCATGAATCAATTTTAAAAATATTTAAATACTCTTTTACCAATAATATCATTAAAATAAATAAAATATACTAAGTATTGCTAGACATTTAAATGTTGCTTATAAACTTAGTGAAATGCTCTTAAATGTATCTGTATAATAAGTCCAATAAGTCAAAGGTCCTCAATTCCTTCTAATACCTTTACAATATATAGATTTTACTATGATAATAAAAGTTATTTTATATATACAGCTAAACTAATATTAAATATCAACATTGATGATTTGTTCTATTTCTTTGTTAACTCTATACATGTCTAATTCTACCTAAGGGTACAGAAATACTGCTAGATCCCAAAGAAAGTGTCCTGTGTCGGATTGCCCATTTACAGGCATATTTTATCTTTGAATGGGGTTTAAACCTTAGCCAAAATTCACTGGCTAGGTCCCACTGTAGAGTTAAGATTCTTTGCTACTTCATGGGCACCTGAATGGCTCAGTTGGTTAAGCGTCCGACTCTTTTCATCTCAGGTCGTGATCGCTCTGTTCGCGAGTTCAAGCCCCGCATCAGGCTCTGTTCCGACAGTGCGGAGCCTCTCTCCCTCCCTCTCTCTCTGTCCCTCCCCTGCTCTCTTTCTCTCTGAAAACAAATAAACTTTAAACCTTTCTTAAAATAAAAAAACTAAAAAATAAGAGATTCTTTGCTAATTGAGTTGGAATTTACAAATTCACGCCTAATTTCAGGTTGTGGTATTCCTCTCTCCTTACCTTTCCATCATGTTTTGATCTGGGAATATTATTCCTCAATTTATTATTTTATAATACCTTATAGAGGGGCACCTGGGTGGCTCAGTTGGTTAAGCATTCGACTTTGGCTCTGGTCATGATCTTGGGGTTCACGAGTTTGAGCCCCACATCGGGCTCTGCGCTGACAGCTCGGAGCCTGGAGCCTGCTTTGGAGTCTGTGTCTCCCTCTCTCTCTGACCCTTCCCCACTCAGGCTCTGTCTCCTCTCTCTGTCTCAAAAATAAAAATAAATAAATAAATAAATAAAAATTATAATACCTTATGGAAATTTATTATTAGATATTAGTTTATCTAGATGCACTCCAAAAAGACTGTGTATGTGATCAGTTCTTGAATCTGGATTTATGGCTACTTTATCATCTTGTACCTCATTGCTATACTGTCATTTGTCAGGTCATTGTGAGTGAATGCCAGTACTGAATACTCCTCCTGATTTTATACAGTGCTTAACTTCCAGGCATTATGTAGGTTTCCCTACAGTTCCTTGTAGCCAGTGTCCCATATTTAAAGGAGATACCAATCTATATAGCAACCCATGATTAAAAAGAAAAGAAAACAACAACAAAAAAAGGAAATTCCCAATAGGTTTCCATTCCTATTTCTATTTCCCAATAGGTAAGCATTTTCTGTTAGTCATCTTCCTTTATATTTATAATTAACTTTCATACATTTTAAAATAGCTTTTACATTTGCTAGTATCATTATGTACTCAGGAGTTTTCATAGATGAAACAAGTTCCAAATAATTGTAATTATTTTTTTCTTTTTGATTTTTCAGTTTTTCACAACTTGGCTAGTGAGAGCATATTTAGGGCACAGCTTTGATCTTTTAACTTTACTGTAGATCTATTTTGAAGGTGTCTCTCTTTTCTGGCAACAAGGTCTTCCAATCCATTATTCATTTTTTTTCTTGCCTCAAGTTATTAAATCAGTTACTCCCTCCAGTTACTGTGATTTGAAAAAGACTATTAGAACTGTATCAGTTGGGACTATATTCAGGTGCTGTTAACCAGGTACAGAAATGACTTTTATTTAATCAAGTTAGGTTTTATTTTTCTTGTTCTCAGGAAGAGTTTCAGAAGTCAGAAGTCCAGTATTAATTATAGCATTAAATGGTTTTGCCTTCTTGTCACCCTCAGGTCTCTGTTTTGACATATGTATTGGAAAGTATCCCTGAGGAGAAATATGTCTAGGTAAGGACCTTTTTTTCTTTAATGCTTATTTATTTTTTTAGAGAGAGAGAGAGAGACAAAGACAGAGAGAGACAAAGAGAGGAGTGTATGTGTGATCAGGGGAGGGGCAGAGAGAGACAGAGGATCCAAAGTGGCTCCACACTGACAGCAGAGAGCCCGATGTGGGGCTGGAACTCATGAACCGTGAGATCATGGCCTGAGCCAAAGTCAGACGCTTAACTGACTGACCTAGGCGCCCCCTAGCTAAGTACCTTTTAACAGACATTGAACTTGGGGTGCCTGGGCAGCTCATTTGGTTAAGCATCTGACTTTGGCCTAGGTCATGATCTCGCTGTTCTGGAGTTCAGCCTCTAGTCGGGCTCTGTGCTGACAGCTCAGATTCTGTGTCTCCCTCTGTCTCTCTCTGCCCTCCCCCAACTCATGCTCTGTCTCTCTCTCCCAAAAATAAGTAAACGTTAAAAAAAAGTTTTAAAAAATACATTGAACAATTATAACAACAATTATTCAATATTTTTAAAAAGTCCACATATTTCTTTTTATCATAAAGTATTTCTTAACAGTGTTAATTCATGAGCTCTAGGAGAGTGCCTTGGTTTTTTCTACTACTGAGATATAATTAACATATTATGTAAGTTTAAAGCGTATAGCATGATGACTTGATGTACATTTATATTGTGAAATGATTACCGCAGTATGGTCAGTTAGAACATCTAGCATCTCACATAATTAAAATGTTTTGTATGTGACGAGAACATACAAGATGTACCCCTTAGCAGCTCTCAAGTATAAAATATTCTATAGTAACCACACTATACATTAGATCCCCAGAACTTACTCATCTTCTAACTAGAAGTACAACTTTAACCTTCATCTCCCCATTTTCTCCCCTGCCTACCACCTGGCAATCACCATTTTACTTTGTTTCTATCAGTTTGGTGGGGTTTTTCTTAGATCCCACATATATGTATTTGTCTTTTTTTGTCTGACTTATTTCACCTAGCATAATACCCTCAATATCCTTCCATGTTGTCACCAATAGCAGGATTTCCATTTTTAAAGCTGAATAATAATCCTCTGTGTATATACACACAACATTTTCTTCATATATTCATCTGTCAGTGATAACTTAGGTTGTTTCTATGTCTCGGCTACCGTGAATAAGGCTGCAGTGAACATGGAGGTGCAGATAGCTCTTCCAGATAGTGATTTAACTTCCTTTGAATACATACACAGGTGTGGGATTGCTGGGTCATATGGCAGTTTTATTTTGAATTTTTTGAGGAACCTTTTTAATGTGTTCCATAGTGGCAGTACCAGTCAACTTTCCCATCAAGCGTGCACGATGGTTCCCTTTTCTTCACATCGCACCAACACTTGTTATCTTTTATCTTTTTAATGATAGCCATTTCACAGGTGTGAGGTTATATCTTATTGTGGATTGGATTTACATTTCCCTGATAATGAGTGATGCTCAGCATCTTTTCATGCGTCCCTTGGCCATTTGTATGTCTTCTTTAGGAAAGTGTCCATTTCATCCCTCTACCCATTTATTACTTGGGTTGTTTCTTTTCTTGCTATTGAGATATATGAGTTTCTTATTTTGGATATTAATCCTGTATCTGATATATGGTGTGCAAATATTTTCTCTCATTCCATAAGCTGTCTTTTCATTGTGTTGATTTTTTTTCCTGCTCTGTACAGAAGTTTTTAGTTTGATGTCGTCCTGCTTGATTATTTCTGCTTTTGTTGCTTGTGCTTTTGGAGTCAGATCCAAAAGATCATTCTGAAGACCAATGTCAAGTTATCTTTAATCCATTTGAAGTTAATTTTTGTGAGTAGTGTAAGAGAGGGGTCCAATTTCATTATTTTTGTATGTGAATGTCTCGTTTTCCCAGCACCATTTAATAAAAGGACTATCTTTTTTCCGATTCATATTGTTTATTTCTTTGCCAAATGTTAGTTAATCATATATGCTTGATTTAATTTCTGGCCTCTCTGTTCTATTCTGTTGGTCCAGGTGTCTATTTTTATTCCAGACTATTCTGGTTTTGAGTACTGTAGTTTTGTATTATAGTTTGAAATCAGGAAGTATGGTGCCTCCAGTTTTCTTCTTTTTTCTCAAGATTGTTTCAGGTATTGGTGGCCTTTTGAGTTTCTGCTTTTTATTTCTGTGGACAATGCAATTGGAATTTTGATAGAAGTTGCATTGAATTTATAGATGGTGTGGGGTAGAATGGACATTTTAGTAAAATTATTTCTTTCAGTTTAAGAACATGAGATGACTTTCCACTTGTTTATTTCTTCTTTGATTTCTTTTATCAATATCTTGTAGACTTCAGACTACCGATCTTTCACCTCCTTGGTTAAATTTATTCCTGAGCATTTTATTGTTTTTGACGGTGTTGTAAATGGGATAATTTTCTTTATTTCTCTTTCAGATATTTTGTTGTTAGTTCATAGAAATTGAAGTGATTTTTGTATGTTGACTTTGTATCCTGTGACTTTATTAAATTCATCTCTTCTGACAGTTTTTTGGTAGAGTCTTTAGGGTTTTGTATTTATAAAACCATGTCTTCTTCAAACAGAGACTGTTTTTCTTCCTCTTTTCCAAATTTGATGCTTTTTGTTTCTTTTCCTTGTCTACTCATTACACCTAGGATTTCCAATACTATATTGAATTAGGGTGAACCTGAGTACTAGTGTCTTGTTCCTGAGTTTAGAAGAAAAGTTTATCATTTTTCACTATTGAGTATGATGTTGGCTGTGAGCTTATCATGTATGGCCTTTATTATGTTGAAGTATTTCCCTTGTATACTCAACTTCTTGAGAGCTTTTCATGAAAGGGTGTTAAAATTTTCATATGCTTTTTCTGGATTTATTGACAAGATCATATGTTTTTATTCATCATTCTGTAATGTGGGGTATCATGTTCATTGATTTAAGTGTGTTGAACTACCCTTGCATCCCAGAGATGAATCATAATTGTCATGCTGTATGATCCTTTCAATGTGTATTGAATATGTTTTGCTAGAATTTTGTTCAGAATTTTTGCATCTTTACTCATCAGGCATATTATTGACCATAGTTTTCTTGTAGTATCCTTATCTAAATTTTGTATCAAGGTAACACTGAACTCACAAAGTGAGTTTGGGTGTGTTCTCTCCTCTTGAATTTTCTGCAAGAATTTCGGAAGGAGTATTGTTAATTCTTCTTTAAATGTTTGGTAGAATTCCCCAGTGAAACCATCCGGTCTTGGGATTTTTTGTTGTTGCTGTTGTTGGGAGATTTTTAATTATTGTTTCCATCTTATTACTCTTTATTTCTTGTTAATGTTGGTAACAGTCTTGGTAGGATTTATGTTTCTAGGAATTTGTTTATTCTAGGCTATGTAATTTGTTGGTATACACTTGTTCATAGTAGGCTCTTCTGCTCCTTTGTATTTCTGTGTTGTCAGTTGTAATGCCTTCTCTTTTATTTAGAATTTTGGTATTTGGGTCTTTTTTCTTGGTTAGTCTAGCTAAAATTTCATTATCTTTTTTTTTAAAGAAAAATAACTTTTCTATATTCTTTCTAGTCTCTATTTCATTTATTCCTGCTCTAACCTTTATTATTTTCTTCCTTCTACTGTCTTTGGACTTAGTTTGTTCTTGTGCAGTAACAGAACTGTATACATATTTTGGAGAATTTGGAGGGGGATGGGATCACAATGTTGTAAAACCTGACTATAAGAATCAATAACCGTGTTATCCATTTTTATATATGTATAACAAGTACACAACACCCATCAATTTGCCCAAAACTAATTTACAAAACTCTGCTGATGTTTGTAGTTGTTAGCAGATATGTAAGTAGCACATCACATAGATGTAAAAATAAAAGTATAGCAAATTCACTATAGTGATAATAGCATTTATCTACACTTTGATAAATGAAATGGGCAGGAGCCATTTAACCCAAAAATACCTATTCAGCATAGCAGTGAGAAATGGGTCTCTTGGAATTACATCAATGGTCATATCTCAAAACATCCCCACTAAAGTGGAAAATAAGCTTCTTCATTTTGCTTCTCTAACTAAAGTTAGCATAGGAAACACAAGGCTGGTTGGACAGTTTGAGTTATGACATTAATATAGCCTTACCTGAGATTCTTAGCTGACCTACATCTGAAGACTTCAAAGGTGTTGTAATCCTTATTGGGATCGATCCTGGGCTCAGGTCTTCCAACAGTTGTAAGCAGTCCTACCTTTAGTCCAGTAAGCCCTAATGGAATTCTACATCATTCTACTAGTTCCAGGTGTGAATTGCCACCTTTGGCTGTCTCTCATGGAAAAAATTCTGAAGTTTATACTGAGATGCTATAGGAGTGACTGAGTGGCTCAGTCAGGTCAGCATCCAACTCTTGATTATGGCTTAGGTGATGATCTCACAGTTTTGAGATGAAGCCCCACACCAGGCTCTGAGCTGGGCATGAAGCCTGCTTAAGATTCTCTCTCCCTCTGCCCCTCCCCTGCTCATGCACTCTCTCTTCCTCTCTAAAAAAGAAAATAATAAATTTAAAAAAATAGTGTATTGCTACAGTCTGTTTAGCATTTTGAATGTCGGAATTAAAATCATTAGCCTTGGTATGTCTTTGTGTATCAGTGTCTGGCAGAGATCATCAAGTAACAATGGAGTAAGTAAAAGGATAACTTGAAGAGTAAACTACCGTTACAGTGGCCAAGAAGTGATTAAATTGATTATGAAGAGCAATTACTGAAACACAAGTGCTTTTTTATAAAGGAATTTTGTTTCTCTGATAATGACAAAGGGAAATTACATAAAATATGCAAAACATAGTTTTGACAAATTGATTATGAAAAGCAATAATTACAACCCAGTGGAAAAAACTTATTTGAAATGGTTAATATGGAGTGCATGTGACATATGCTTCTCTCTTACCCATACACAAACACACACATCACTGATATAGTCAAAGAACTTGGTATTTGTTCTTGTAAGTTCCTAAGATGCGACATATACCATATCTTATCAGCCAAAAGAGTGATCCTTCCTTTTCTTTTTTGCAAAGATATGTTAGAGATAAGTATCAATTTCATGATAAATTACTGGGTTTTATTGTTCACCTGTACTTTATTCTACTTAGTCTTCATTCCCTGTTGTCTTGTGGAATGTATTATGAATCACATAAGAGTAGACTCAAAAGGGAATTGACATTAAATTATCATATTAAGATGTTGACGCATCAGCATTTTCTATAAGTATAATGGAAGTGTTCTTAACTGTTTCATTCAACCCCCCTACTCAAGTACAGATTCAGTGGCTTTGGTACTATTGATTTCCCAAGAGACCACCAGAAAACCTGTTAATCAAGGAAAACAAACTTAATTAAACACACTTTTGCAAAGGAGGACACTATCTTCCCAGAGTCTTAATATTATTGTAGGATAGAGTGTTAGGAGATCAAGTGAAAACAAGTGGTTTAAGGTGGGTCTTCCAAGGCAGGAAATTGGAGATTGGCTAGTTTAGGCTATAAGTTATAACTGATGAACACTCCTACGTGAGCATGTTGACATGTTTTTTGATGAGTTAACTCTTGTCCCCAGGACAGTAAACTAAGCAAAGGTAACCACTTTTGCTAACAATCTCCTTCTGGGCCCTCAGCAATTAAGATGCTGATGAAAAAAAGAGCAAATTTGTTTTTGGAGAGAGGCAGAGATCAGCTAGCTTTTGAGAATATGACATGAGTTCTTATTCAAGGAAAGAATTGGTGATTCAAGGAAAGAATTCCTCATAGCAGATGAGGAATTAACTTCTGCATAGATGTTATGCGTCAAACTCTGCTCCATAAGATATTTCATTTTATTTTTACTCATCCATATCTTCCCAGACAGTAGGCCCTATTGCCTTTTCTGCAACATCCCCAGAATCAGCACTGAAGCTTCTGCAACATTTCTAATAATCCACAACATTACTTCCTCTTCTCTGAAATCTCCCCCAGGGTTCTATCCCACATACACTCTTTCCCTTCATCCCACCCCTTTTTCCTTTTATTCCCTTATTTCTTTTTTTTTTTTTTTTAAATTTTTTTTTTAACATTTATTTATTTTTGAGACAGAGAGAGACAGAGCATGAACGGGGGAGGGGCAGAGAGAGAAGGAGACACAGAATCGGAAGCGGGCTCCAGGCTCTGAGCCATCAGCCCAGAGCCTGATGTGGGGCTCGAACTCACAGACCGCGAGATCGTGACCTGAGCCGAAGTCAGACGCTCAACCGACTGAGCCACCCAGGCGCCCCCCTTATTTCTTTATATAATAAATTATGATGGCCTTTTATTTCAAAGACAAAATTATTAACAACTAACATATTATTTTCCCCTCTTTTGGTGGTGATAGTTTATTTAATTTTCCAATCTTTCCTGAATGTGAGGGAAAATAATTTTATTTATTCTTCTGTTTTATGAATGAAAGAAGAAATAAAGGAAGGAAGGAAGGAAGGAAGGAAGGAAGGAAGGAAGGAAGAAAAAAGAAACCAAAACAGCTAAGCTTCGTTGAATATTCATGTCTACAAATTTTGTTGGTATCTTGAAAACGAAGGCTTGGCAGAGTCCATATTGTGAATAGCTGAGTACTATAAAAGGAGTTTTTGTTGTAAGCAGTGCCTTACACCTCATCATCGTTAGTATTTAAAATTAGTTAATAAAACAGGAAGATACAGGCAAAAATGATACAATTGGTGGTTATGAAATGGTCATTGGGTGGTGTGTCTGAGCAGGAAAGAAAAAGTTGTAACTTTCAGCAGATACTTGTTATATTCCAATCAGTACAAATTCTTTGATATAATCAATGGGTAGTAAGGAAAGTAATTGACATTTTTGGAGCTTTCCAGGAAATTGGTAATTATCAGGAAGAGCTAATCCCATTTTTGTCATCTATTTATCAGGAAATTACCTATGTAAAGATCACATAGACTTTAATCTACTCATTTTGCCCCCATTTATAAGGTATACCCTGAAAGACTGCAGTGAGCCTCTCCTAAGGATAGTTTTTAAAAGAGAAATATGGGCAAAATAACTATAATGCCAACATTGTAATCGGTTCTGATAAACTATGACTGGATTCTATTAGGCTGATATATTACTTCTTCATGAATGTTAAATTAGTTTTATTTTAAAGATAGTAAACTTCAATAAAAATTATGATTCTCTACATAACATAAATTTATGTGACACTTGGGGAAATTTCCTGTTGAAAGAACGAGTATTAATTTATAGAACATTAGGATGAATAACAGTGAAGTTAATCCATTTTATTGACATTCTACAGAGCAGTGAAACATAAGAAATATTGATAGTCTTCCTTAACAATCTATA